>NW_026718603.1:0-24565 GCF_029784015.1 Lycium ferocissimum | reverse complement strand
TTCCATTTTTTAGCATACCACAACACACATACACCACCTATAACACAAGAAAACAAGATTAAAACTAACCTTTCTTCTTCACTTCTTCACTTGACCAAAGTTGGTCGTTAGAACAAACGAGCGAACTATCTTCCGAAATAACAACACCACGTTACTTAGCACCCTTGAATTAGCAACTTTGCTTGAAGAATTTATTTTTTTGATGGACAAATTTTGGTCTTCTTTTTCTTCACTAGGGCCGAATATGCTCTTGTTTTTTTTCCTCTCTTTATTTCTTGATTTCTCTAGAATATGTCTAAGGGGAGAAGATGACTTAGTCATCTTTTAAAACACAACACATGTTCCATGTGGCCTTGGCCCACCATGAGGTGGCCGGCCACCTTTGCTCCCTTTTTTTTTTTTTTTTTTTTGAATTTTCAACTTACCCAAAATAGCTCACTTACTAATTATGGAAAATTCCTCCAAGTGTTCTTTTAACATTTTCAAGACATTAAAATCATACACAATTTGAGCCTTTAAAACAAACGGGAGTCTCTCGGGATGGCCTTGTCCCTAACTTCTCATAGTTCACTCAAGTTGTCCCGTTGCTCAAAATACGGGATATAACAGCCGAGCCCTCCTCTTTCCTTTCTCCACTCTTCTTGAATTTTCTTGAGTTACAAATGATGACTTACCTCTCATTTAGTCATCACACACTTATATATATTTATTCATGGCACATGGCTAGTCATGTGCACTTCCTTGGCCGTTTTTCCCTTCTTTTTTTTTTCCAACTTTCTTCAATTTTCTAGAAATTTCCTTAGGTAATAAAAGATGAATCTTGCTCACTTAGTCATCTTTTTAATCACATGTATTATGCATCCATGTGGGCCATAGTCCACTCCAACTTGGATGGCCACAAGACTTCTTCCACAAGTCATAAATAATAATTTCTAAATTCCAAGTTTACCCTTAATACCTCATACTAATGCAAAAATGAATATGCAACGTATGCATTCTAAAAAAATTTGTAACCCTGTCCTTAACTTCCGCCATTAACTCGAAATATTCCAATGTACGAAATGCGAGGTATAACAGTCACAAAAGATAGCCTATTCTGAACCTATAAAATACTCTGATTTCGCTAAATCTTGATCCCACATATTCTAAGGCCGTTACTCGCACTGCAATTTCTTAGAGACACCTAAACATACACCACAAGTCCTAAACCATGACTTACTCTTGCTAGAAATGAATCCTTGATCCACCTGAGATCTCTACATAATTCCATCAAAACTAATCTTACTGACAGTCAACTTGGCTAGTTCCAAGTCTTCTTAAACCTTCAAATCATAATACAGGAACCATGCCACTGAATATCCTACTGAGTAATGTCTGTCGGAACCCAGCTAATCACTATAAAGGCCTCTCGTGCAACAGTTCCTCCTCAAATCTGAGCCGAAATGCATCGAATCTTAAAATATCTTCCTGGAAATATAATCATAGACCTTTAAGCTTAACTCGAACAACGCTGACCCTTAATGAATGCACAACTCTTGAATATCACCAATAGTCATTTGAACTGACTCCGAATTCCCGAAACTAATCACAGTCCTATCGCACCTCTGTGGCGGTCAATTCTAATTTGCTCCTCACGCATAACAAATCATGTTTATCACTTTCGACTTCACAAATTGAGTCATATCCAAGTTATCAACTTAGTACCGAAGAGCTATGCCTTACTACTTCAATCTTCATGTTTCTTAACCTTTACCCAACACGCAAATTCGATACAAACTCGAACTTTCGACGCGAAACCTGAAGCCTCATTTAGTAATTATATAGTCATCGTACCTCGCATAGTATCACCCTGATATGCTCGTAATTCTCTAAAATTATCCAATCTTACACTGCCGCTCTAAATCTCAAGCAATTACTCCCAAGTCTTTAATAACCAAAAGCGCTTATCCAAACTGTCCAGTTAATATTACTTGCAACATAAAATATTATCACGAGCAGGGTCTTACCTCGAAAATATAACTCCAGCCCTCACATGATAGGGATTCCACCAATCCTCTCGCTTAAAGCATGCTAACTCATTCGTTGTAGAAGGTTACGAAACTTATCCAACAGTGAACCGCCAAGCCACTTCTTATAAACCTCAACAGGTCGGTTCACTGAAATATGCTTCTCACTAGTCACTGATCATGAGCCTTACAGAACCCTGTCATATCACATAGTCTATTCGTGTAGATTTCTTTCTTAAGCTCACGTAACAATCACATCTCAAATGGAATATGCAAGAAAAACAAGACCACAATCCATACTGACCCAAGAAACCCCAAAGATGTACCATTTTCTTATCGATTCACAATCAACTATACCTTTTCTCGACTCGTCAATTTCCCAATTTCTAATCACTTCACGATCATCGGTACCATAATCAATCCTCAACCCACTCCATCGAAAACCATAAAATCATAAATCTTTCAAACTAGCCGAATTAATCCGGGATATAGGATCATACCACACACTAAGCACATTAGCGATTCCTTAACGCTTACCACTCTAAGTTTAACACTCTCCAAATCTAACGTATCACATAACAATATTACTAAAATCCTTATGTATCCCACTGAATCATCCTTGCCCGAATTGGCTTACTTAATTTTCCAAATGTATACCGAACTTAACTTAGTTAATCCATAATTGATCTACCATTTCAAGTACCCAGATTTATGAATCCCTTATTCAGATCCTTAAAATTACTAGTCCTCGAAGAATCACCTCTTACCTCAATTATCGAATCTGAATACCTCTGCCTACTTGCATGACTATCCCTTTTTATTCGATCACCCATGATGAGTAATAACACCACTAGTAGAGGGATCTAGGCAATTTTTACACAATGAACACAAGGTTCCCAACCTCAGTCCACCACTGACCTTTGTTAGCCTATGACATAACAAAACATACCAACTCATCCATAAACTCTCAATCCTACTCTACACTGTACAATTGCAACCAAGCTCTTACATCACTAATTCTTGTTTCCACGATTTTATTTCTGCCCTTAACATCGGAGACACCCAGAAACCTCACCGGTCGCCCTTTTTCTGAACGCCATGATATAATGCCCCTACGGTCAAAACACAACTCACGCACTCATGTTACCTTCCTGCAAGTCTTACGAACCTTAATATCCTGAACCCGATAGCAAGATGCCTCATTGTAATCCTTCAATTCTCGTATTTCATTTCAAATCACTCTATCATTATCACCCAACAAACACTTAAATCCACTCGATCCTCTAAACCAATCATCCCTCTGAGCTGAACGAATCTCAACAATATCAATACTTCTCCTCAAATCAAAGTGTAGCAACCAGTAACTTCCAAAGTCATTCACCCATCACATTCGCCCATAATTAAAGTCATTTCTATTAGTCGATTACTAGCTCCTCAGAAGCCTACAACTAGTCAAATTTACCGATCAAACGAGGCCCATAGTATTCACTTAATAACTTAGTAGTCCTTTACCATCAACGAGCTTATATCAAGAATAAGTTTTAGCTCCAGTCGCAACCTTATCCTGACAACCATGTCAGATACCAATTTTTTTTCTTTCCCGATATCACAAAAAGTACTCATAACCCAGATATTCTAAGAAGTCTTAGTTTGCCACACACTTTTCACAAAAGCTTCCTTTATGTCCATATTGTCAACTTCTTTTCTTTATTACCCGCGATCACAAAATGTTTGCCCAAATTCGATGGTCATCACCAAACACACACTTTTTCTCACATACGAAAGTCTAATACTCTACCGTTGTTGAATCGTCGACCCATCATTGGTTCACCAGTATCACGCACACCATCACAAAGCCTTGATGAAACTGATGTCAATCGATCATATCATCAAGCAACCCAAAATTATTAAGCCATCAATGAGCTTGTCACTTTCGAGCAACCCAACGCTGAAACACAGAGACCATGTAACCCTATGAACTATCTTTCCTATTTCTCACAGACTCCAAGAATAAACAAGTCCAATCGCAACTCCGCACAATAACCGAGTCTAATTGTGACTCCACACAATCGAATCCTCAGGCCATAACTAGAAGCTTAACTGGATCACGCGTTCAAATCAGGATAACACATCTCGTACCATTCCACAACACGTCATAAATCGACCGTTCGCATAAGAATTCGAGGACGAGTTTGCACCCTCCGTGGGTGATTGAGATAAGAGAGTTCAGATACCAATTGAAATCGACTAGATACTAATTTGAATAAAGTCGCACGAGAGAATGAAAGCAAGTGAAGTTTCCTAAATGTCCAGAGCCTCTCGTAGATAAGTACAGAGCTCATCGTACTGATCCACAAGACTCTACTAGACACGCTCTTGTATTATAGACGGGGTAACCTAATGCACTGATACCAACTTGTCACGACCCAATTTATCTAAGTCGCGCGGGCACCTACCATTCCTACCTCTATAGGTTAACCCTTATCCCAATAATTTCAAAGTCATGAATAAACAAATAAACAAGCGCAACAAATAAAAATCACGTAAGTCTGACGATAATTATATACAAATGTGCGAAAGTAAGG
The DNA here is from genome assembly GCF_029784015.1 of Lycium ferocissimum. Taxonomy (NCBI): domain Eukaryota; kingdom Viridiplantae; phylum Streptophyta; class Magnoliopsida; order Solanales; family Solanaceae; genus Lycium; species Lycium ferocissimum. The sequence goes on along the minus strand of NW_026718603.1, from coordinate 19,974 downwards.
AAATATATCAAAATCCACCGCAGTCTGGTCTAACTGTACAAGAGCCTCTAACTAGATACTACAAGACTGAAAGTAACAAAATACATCAAAAGTATAAATATGTCTTGGAATATGAAATAAGACATAGATAAATGAAGAATCTCCAAGGCGGCGAACGTCCCTGTGCTCACCCTATATGACTCTAAACCGCAACTCTGATCCGCTTTCAGCCACGAGAAACAGAGGTCGATCCTACCTGGAACTCTGCATTCATAAAAGAATGCAGAAAGTGCAGGTCGCATACAAACAATAAGTACTGGTAGGTATCATAGGTCAACTAAGTTTAGCTAATACATATCAAGTCAACAAAGATAGACAAGTAAATCAACAAGGTATAAGTCAAACACGAGCTATAATCCTAATACGCAGTGTCACCTATGTTATAGTATCTAAGCCCAATTGCGGCACATCTCAATACTCAGTCTGAATTCATATAATCACAACTACATCATAATAATATGACAATAGAAGCCATGGTGCAATGTAATTCAATAATTTATGGAATGTGAATGCAATGCAATGATGTGTATACATGTAATCTAATGATAGAACATCACATCTCGGTAGCACAACCCACGGGGGACCCGCAAAGTTTACGTACCTCACCGTTCTAGTACAAACCTTGGCAACCGTTACCTTATGATTCCGGCAACAACGTCAGCAATCGCTAAGCACAACCTCGATTCTGGGACAGCCATCAAATATCGATGCTCACGCCACTCTCATCCAACTGAGCCCAGCTAATAACAGTGTTTGCTAGAGTATCTTCAATGTAGCATTAGTATATCATGAAGGATGAGAATTCATGCAATGTATTAGTTCAATGTCAATAATCAAGTCAATATCACAAGTACCAAGCAAGAGCACACCAATAACATCATAAAAAAGGCTATACAATAAGCCACAACAGAACACTATCCTCCTATACAATGACAACAAGTAAAATAATACAAATAATAGTCAAGATATATCAATAGTCTCCAATATCTACTATCTCCACATGGCATCAAGCCAATAACAATAGAACAAGATAAGTCGCAACACAATGGGGTGGCTAACCCCAATCACACAACAGGTCCCAACCGAAGACAATATCCAACCTAACTTCATACCCCAAGGTTTACATGCTTTCTCCAGCAATATCGTCTAAATATATGCTTCGCTAAATGAAGTCTCACCATAGGGTAAGCCGTAACCTACCTGGAAGGCCGAACAGTAGTATCACCATCAATCACTCCTTAGACTTCCCTTTCGTTTGAGCCTCGAGATAAAGAAATTCTAGGCACATTCGAATTAAGAAAATAGAATCAAGAAGAACATCAAACGAACACTACTTTTATTCAAGACCCAAATCCACACCCTATGGAATAGGGTTTATGAACTAGAAGGGTGAAATTAGAAATCTAAAGGTTCCAACATGAAATTAAAGCTCTAGGTGATCAATTCCCATCAATATCAAGCTAGAAGAATCAACAATTCACTCAATTTCGGATTCTAGGCAAAACTCTCAAATTTGGGTATAAACCTTAACTTCTAATTCCATAAATTAGCTACTACTTAGGAAGAAGTTTTTGAAATAAAGGATTCTAATCGTCAATTCAATGCTTAACAAAGCTAACCCAACTAACAAATCATGATTTAGAGCCTAGAAAGAATAACTCATTAAACCCACTTAATGAACTATCAAGATAAATTGATTCTAAGGTGACTACGGACAATGGAATAGTAAAGGGATTCGTAGGACTTACCACCAAGAATCCTCCAAGAATACCCTAGATTTGATCCCAATAGCTCAGATTTCAGAATAATAATAAATGAGGGACTAAGTGCTTTTATACACAATTAATGAAATAACTAGGCCTGATATCATTTCGACGGCAACGGGACCGTTGCAGTGGTACAGCCTCGATGGTCTCTCAGACCGCCACGATTGTTTTCCTTCAAATGCACTTGGCCGCTATGGCGGCCTATCCCGCCACTATGGCAGTACCATTGAGGCGGTAAGGGCACCGCCTAAGTGGACAACAACAACACATTTTCCCCAAAAAAATAATTACAATCTCAATCCGAAATCCCGACTAATACCCGAGGCCATCTGCTCACAAACCACACAAACAAAACCACATATATAAAAACACACCACGAATGCACTCATTGCCTCGGAATTCTCAATAGAGGTCTCGTTGATAGAGTGAACCCCCGATACCTCAATTTCAACTTCCCAACCCAAGTCCCAAAATGCACCCTGTTGACACCTAATTTTTTTACCTCCTGTGATTTATTTTAAGTGCTCGGAGTCCTTGGACAATAAATATAATTAACCGTGCACCCTAAAGGGTCTAGGTAATTCTTCATGAAATTATTCAAGGCAATATTTCACCCCTTTAAATTATTAGAGACATCTCCAGGATATTTTAAATTTTTGTGAAAATTAATTAGGGTTTTTATGACATTCAAGGAATATTTTTTTTTATTAATATTAATATACATGGTGCATAAATAGATGTATACATATACCAGGCCCGTTTTAAACAATAAATAATAAAAGGAACCAGGCTCAGTCCAATATGGACAAGACCCGGTCCAATAACAAATTAAACGGGAGAGGAGGGGGGGGATAATATACTCCTCCCCCCCCCCCCCCGCCCAACCCAATTTTATTTCAGACCCTAGGGGTTGTTTTGCTAAAGAGTGAAGGGGAAGGTGGCTAGGGGTAACACCCTGGTGCCGCCCCACTACCACTTCACCCACCCTGCCTGTTTTTGGGTCATGTCCTATCGTGTAGTGAGTATAGAGCACGAGGGAGAGGACGAAGCAATAATGACTTCGTCCTTCTCTCCACAAAATCTGGCTAAACAGCCCCTAAAGGTACGACTCCCCCCTTTTTCTTTACATTTTTCGTCATTATGCTGGTATTGAAGCAATTTGAGCCGTTGATTTCATTTTTTACTTCAAATCATGGTCGTGTATTGGATTTGTGAGTGAAGACTCGTATAAATTTACAAGTCCCACATCGGTTGTTGGAATTCTAAGATTTATTCTGGGGGTTGTTGTCACACCCCAACTTTTGATAGGGCATGATGGGCACCCGACCCTTACTTAGGGCCGAGCGAACCCGCTAATCCTCGTGATACTCATAACCTTACTGGACTCTTAAATCATGAAATGAATGCATAATGTTAGCTTTTCAAAAAAAAAAAAACATGCTTTCCGTCCTTCTCAAATCAAGTAAAATCTGTAATCATGTGAAATCTATAATGTAATGCATAATGATACATCGGCTTACAGAGCCGCTTACAAGACTGATATGATACATACGTGACTCTGTCTGCAAAGTCTCTAACATGAACTAAAATACCATAACATAGATACTCCGACTCGTAAAAGCACTCGAAGGAAATGGAGCTCGCCAATCCCGCTGGAACATCTTCTACTCATCTGTATACACCTGCGTGGCATGAAACGCAGCCTCCGAAGAAAGGGGGTCAGTACGGAATATGTACTGAGCATGTAAAGCATGAAATACAGTAAACAGGATCATACTGAAATAGGGAGTAAAGAAAATCATAAGGCTTGCCTCTGAAACATAAATCATGCGTATCAATATCATATTCAGTCCATTATGGGACTGAGGAACATAAGTAAATAATCATCATGTACATATGCATGCATAACGTGTCCCGACCCTCTAGTGAGGGACTCGGTGGATAGGATCATCATATGCCATTCTGGCCGCCATCCCCGTATCATCATATCATCATCATATCATATAACGTGCCCCGGCCCTCTAGTGAGGGATGCGGTGAATATCATCATATACATATAATGTACCCCGGCCCTCTAGTGAGGGACGCGGTGAATATCATCATATACATATAACGTGCCCCAGCCCTCTAGTGAGGGACACGGTGAATAATGCAATGGAGTTGTGCGCGAATACATGCCCTGGCCCGAGACGCAGTGAAAGAAGTAATAACAGCTCGTACGAGCAGAGTAATGAGAAACCATATGCATATAAATCATCTTTTAAGACTCAATAGATAAGAAGACAAATCAACGCTCGAGTATCAAACGATAGTCATGTCAAATCCGTTCTAAATGCCATTAGGACTGCGTTAAAAAGAATCTTAGGCATCGTAGACATGTATCAAACCAATCCGAGCCCGCCCATGAAAGTTACGGGCATTAATCATTATAGAATCTTTTACAAACGAATCAAGGCAATCCGGGCCCATTTATGAAAGTTAGGGACCTTATTCGACGTAAAATCCTTTAGGAACAAAAACTCTTTATGCAACATTTACAATCCAATCATACAAAAGACACAAGGGTCATAGCTTGACAATATTAGGAATACTAACATCAAAAAGTGAATAAGAATCATAGACATGCTCGGAATTTGAGAATGGAGTTATCCCAAGGCTCGTATCATATCATATCTTACATCTAAGACATGCCAAAAGAAAAAAAGGGTAAGCTTTACATACCTGTTCCCTCTTATTAGCTACGCTTATTCATCCAAGCTCATAAGCCTACACTTAAAAGGATTCACACTAACGTTAGACTCTCTATTGCACACTTGTTCCAAATTTCAAATCAAATTATTCTATATTCTGTCGAAAATCGGGCAGCATCTCCCCTATTTATATGCCTAGCCCAAAATTACAATTCAGCAACCAATCAACAACAAAAATAATACCAACATCAACAACACTATCATTCATACTAACATATTCCATAAACGTCCCACACGACGTTTTTCAACATACAACAACAATATGCACTTTCTTCCATCCCAATCAGGGAGTATAATCTTATCAATACGCCAACCATGTTAGATACCATTTTCATATGCATAAATCAGTCCATCCACACGGCCACAACACGTCCAAAACTTCCCATAAACACAACAACTACAATACAACATTCTATGACCTTTTCTCCATGACTAGTTTCATTTTTAAGGCTTGCTAGACCTTCAAATAAACTCAACATAAAAGATGGGATAAATAACATACCTTATACTTGAAGAAACTCAGCCACATCAACTTTCTCCAACGCCAAGATTAAGTAGAAGCAAGAACAATTACCTTTCACGGACTAGTTTGGCGTAATCTTGTCAAATTCTTGATTTATCGGACTATAATATTTGGGAGATGTTTTGACAGGCTTCTAGGGCTCTTTGGAATGTTAATATGCTAAAACAAATGGGCTTATGGGGTATTTATAGCCCCCCTAGGTCGGTTCCACCGACTTATGCAAGTGGGGCCCGCGGAACCATTTGGCAGCTTGGGGTCTTACTCTTAAAATGGCCATAACTCTTGATTATGACATGGTGTAAGGGCCCACGACCTATGATTGGAAATCTATTTCAATTATCTACAACTTTTATTCTTAGTGTTTTTCCAAATTCCTAACGTACACTGCCGTTTTTGCCCCTCCAAGTTAGATCACCCAAAAACGTTTCCTTAAATCGTCCTTTTGGAGGGCTTATGTCCATATTTGGCTTATGGGTCCTTCTTAGGACTTGCTCAACTTTCCATGTACTACTTGTATCACTTTTAATATATCCTTTACAAAATCCCGACATGTGGGCCCCACCTTACTCATGGTTTCGAGGGCTATCATCGAGTGATCATGTTAACCGATTTACTCCATAAACTCTCCAAATGTCATATATATGTTCTTATGCTCAGTTAACATAATCTTCATCCATAATCCTTGTGTAACTCTGCTCTCCCCTGAGCTCATACTAAGCCGTCCACAGTCTTGATAACACCAAATTTTCCAAGGTGTAACAGTTGTATAAATAGAACCCCATTTGTTCAAAAAAGGAGGTTGGAAATCGAGAAAGGCTTAAAAAATTTACAATTTTTTCAAAGTTTTAAGCTTAGCCGAAAGGCTTCGGCATTTTTTAGGTCTAAGCTTTCTGTCTTTTATTTGTTTGTGGTGTTGGTGGCTTGAGTTTGGCATTGGAAGCATAGAAGCATCCAAGTCCATCGCTTGCCCCCGTTGCACTCGCAAAAGGTAAAAACTTTTTAGTTTCGACTTTTTATTTAGATATTTGTCTATATCATGCATACTTAATGTGATTATGTGTGATTTAGAATAAAGTTTAAGCTAATGTGTTTGTTTGATGTGGCTTCCTTTTTAGATTCCTATATATATCATGCTTATTTTTGATGTGATTATGTGTGGTTTAGAATATAGTTTCAAGCTAATATGCTGGTTTGATTTGTTTTATTTATTTATTTAGATTTCTATCTATATCATGTTTGTTTAATGCGATGAAGAGTACTATGTGGGGCTTAGAATATAGTTGAAGCTGATATGCTTGTTTAATTTGGATTTCCATTTAGATTTCTAGCTTATCATGTTTGTTTCAGTATGACTAAGTGCTTTATGTGGGGTTTAGAATGCAGTTTAAGTTAATATGCTTGTTTGATGTGTGTACGAGTATTGTGCTTTGAATTAGAGTCAATGGGGTCTGTCAAGTATCATGATGGATTTAGTCCTATATGTTCCATGTAATAGGCTTGGTTTAGGGGTTGTTTTGAAGTTATATGTCACGACCCAAATCGGAGGGCCGCGACTGACACCCAAGACCCTACTCAGCTGAGTGCCATACTACTATTCCATCCAGGAGTCACAACTTTTTGTGAACCTTTAATCTACGAAATGACGCTTTCGTCAGGTAAAAAAAAACTTTTCAATAAAACTCTTTCGTCAAATAAGGGACTTCTCCCTTATCGTTAATTCAAAGAAAACTTTTGGTCACAATAAAATCTTTACAAATAAAGCATAAAAACACATCAACCTATATGGTGGCTTTACACAACTGTCGACATCTCGACGCATGATCCACAGGACACTGTCTGCAAAAGTCTCTAACATACACGAGATACCATAACATAAGTACTCTGACTCGGCAACACTCCGAACTGAGATGGAGCTCACTAATCCAGCTAATAGCCTGGGAACATCCTATAGCTAATGTCTTCTAGTTATCTGTATACACCTGCGTGGCATGAAACGCAGCCCCCGAAGAAAGGGGGTCAGTACGAATAGTGTATTGAGTATGTAATGCATGAAATCAACAAGTACATAAAATCCTAGAAGACATTTGAGATATGTCAATGAATGGGCAAGATAAATGAATCAGTACAGCTATATCAAAGAAACACATATATCTATAGAAATGCCACAACATAATTCACATCGTCACCTCTAAAACATCATCGCATAGGCTACAGCGTCACCCTTTGTCGTCAATCGCTCCTCTTATAGATAAACATCACATCATAGGCCACAGCGTCACCCCCGTCAATTGTGCCTTATATATATATATATATATATATATATATATATATATATATATATACACATCACAACAAAGGCTACAGCGTCACCCCCCGTCAACTGTGCCCTATATATATATACATCACAACAAAGGCCACAGCGTCGCCCCCTATCAACTGTGCCTTATATATATATATATATACACATCACAACAAAGGCCACAACGTCATCCCCTGTCAACTGTGCCTTATATCTATACACATCACAACAAAAGCCGCGGCGTCACCCCTGTCAACTCTGCCTTATAAATATATATATACATCATAACAAAGGCCACAGCGTCACCCCCGGTCAACTGTGCCTTATATATATACACATCACAACAAAGGCCACAGCGTCACCCCCTATCAACTGTGCCTTATACATATACACATCACAACAAAGGCCACATCGTCACCGCCTGTCAACTGTGCCTTATGTCACGACCCAACCCCGTAGGCCGTGACTAGTGCCCGAGCTGGACACTCGTATACACCTGTTAGCTATAATCAATTCGAACTGAACATAATATGGAAATTCATAGAAACAATATGTCATCTCAGAACTGCCATATATATATACCAAGACAACCTGTCTCCCGTGGAGTCACAACTATCAACAGATAACATCATACATAAGCCGACAAGGCTATCATAGCGTATGGGAACATCCCAATACACAAGTCATGCTAACATAGCTGAACGACATCTATATACAACCCACATATATGTATACAGACCTCTAAGAATATCGATAGTGAAATATGATGGGACAGGGCCCCGCCGTACCCCTGTATAAACATACATATACATCAAAAGATCTGTATCGAAAGTTAAGGCTCCGGAACAACGGATCACACCCAAGACAAACCGAATAGAAGTCTTAAGCTGGAGGATCACCAAATCGAGTATCTGTACCTGCGGGCATGAAACACAGCCCCCCGAAGAAAGGGGGTCAGTACGACATATGTACTGAGTATATAAAACATGAAATACAATAAAGGAGATCATATCTGAAGTAGAGATTCCAGGAGACAAGTATGATAATCAAGAAATCACGTATTCGTGCCTTACGAATGAAATCATGCATATCATTATCATATACCGTACCCGGCCCATTATGGGACTCGGTGAATAAAGCCGTGTACACGTATATCATACCCGGCCCATCATGGGACTCGGTGCCATAATCATATCATCATAACAAATAGAGCCTCAGGAATCATAGACATGTATCAAGATAATGCGAAACAGCTTATGGAAGTCAAGGACATTAGTCATTGTAGAGTCTTTAAGAATAGGAACTTTTACATACCAACTACTATCCAACGTATAGAAGACTCGAGGGGCAATAGCGTAATTACCTTACGAGTTCTAACATCAAGAAGTGAATAAGAATCATGAATCACACTCGGAACTTATGAATGGAATTACCCCAAAGCTCATATCATACATCACTTATATCTAAGACATGCCAACAGAAAGAAGGGATAGCTTTACATACCTGGTCTTAGCTCAACGGCTCAAAAACTTAACTCGTATCTGCTCCATGATCTATATCTAACAACAATGATACTATCGTTAATTATAGAAACGATTCTCTTAATCGTATAACGAAAATTTAACTTATCCTAAAACAAAACGGGCAGCATCTCCCCTGAAATCTCAACTTCCTCCAATTTCATATACCAATAACAAAATTGCATATACACCATCAACTCGTATCTCCAGCACCGTATTATACCAAGATCAGTCCCAAAATACAACGAGGCAGCCCCAATAAACAAAAATAAACAGGCCACAACAAGTTCAACGACTCGGACTCACGGCTTCCGATAACTATACCGTGAGTTCTATGTGATAAACATATCAACAATGATCTTCTATACATATTTAGGAAAGTTATACGTGCCTTAACAAGCTGGAACCAGTCCGCTCCATCCTGAAATTTGAAAAAAAATGAGCGACTACGACAACTCAAAGAGGAGTTCAACATGGCTGCATATTTACTTCGTTGCAAAAATATATGTCCAATTTCAAGTTTGCAGCATATTATTCATTGTCCGCAAGAAATAAGGTTGCTGTATATATATTTCTTATGAAACCTTTTCAGCTAAGTTATAGGTAGTGGTGTCCATATGCATGTAATTCCTTTACTTATAGGTAGTGGTGTCCATATGTATATATATTCTCTTAATAGTTGCCCTCCACCAGAAAATGCCACGAAATAAATGTAAATGAATAGTCACATGCATGCTTGTTTCATGTTGCCACCTAGAAGGGTGGTTACCACTTATTACTTTCCATTAGCCCATTATTAACTCTTGTGTTCCCGGTATAATTCAATAGTTAAACAATTACGCCCATAACTAATTTCTTGATCTCTCGTTCACTCAATATTTATCACTTCTAACGCACTTCATATACTCATTATCACGATCATGAAATATGGTACTAGTCCGTAGCCTCCTTTGGCACACACAAAATATTATTTCCAATCACCGTCATCACAATTTTTAGTACAGAATTATTTCGGGACTTTGTCTTATTATACACCGAGTTCTTGATTTGCGTGCTTGAATATGACCAAATCTTTTGGGTTCGGGTAAATTTTCTCATGTTGGATGGTTCAATTTCCTAGTCTAAAAATACGGGATGTTATAGCTTGGACCGCATTTTATTCAAATAAATTTCGAACCTTGACGAAACTTATTTTCTTCGATTTGTTTATTTTCTAATCCTTGTGATACATCTGTACTCACTCTGACCACCTATAAGCTTGGGGGATAACTTCGTTTCCGTTACTAGTATCATTTAACTCGCACGCTTTCCGACGTACGAAAATACGGGATGTAACATCCTTCCCCCCTTTAGAACATTCGTCCTCGAATGTTAAACTAGTCTCACAAGGTCTTATAGGGACTTCGGGGGAGTCTCTTCTATAGCTATCACATATAGTTCATTTATCAATCAACATAACCAATTTAGGAGTTTAGATTGCCTATAGGCATAGGAAACAAGTAGGGATACTTATTCTTCATCTCCTCTTCGGCTTCCCAGGTCATCTCCTCCATGTTATTGTTCCGCCACAATACTTTAACGGAAGCCACGTCTTTAGTACGCAATCTTCTCACCTGACGATCCAGTATAGCTACAGGGTTCTCCTCGTATGATAACTCCTTCGTTACCTGGACATCATCCACGGGGAATACCCTAGAAGGGTCACCAATGCATTTGCGAAGCATAGACACATGAAACACTAGGTGTACTGCTTCCAAATCAGATGGTAGGTCTAATTCATAGGCAACCTTGCCTACCTTATGGATAGTCTGATAAGGCCCAATATACCTCGGGCTAAGCTTCCCCTTCTTGCCGAATCTCATTACACCCTTCATGGGTGACACCTTCAAGAATACCCAATCGCCAACTTGGAATTCTAAGTGTCGACATCGATTATCTGCATATGACTTCTGTCGACTCTGAGCTGCTAATAACCTTTCCCGAATAAGTTTCACCTTATCAATGGCTTGCTGAATCATATCTGGGCCGATTAACTTAGTCTCCCCAATATCAAACCAGCCAATAGGTGACCTGCACTTTCTGCCATACAGAGCCTCATACAGTGCCATCTGGATGCTAGAATGGTAGCTATTATTATAGGCAAACTCAATAAGTGGCAAATGATCATCCCAGCTGCCTCTGAAGTTGATAACACATGCCCGCAACATATCTCCTAGCATCTGAATAGTACGCTCGTCCTGTCCGTCAGTCTGAGGGTGAAATGCAGTACTAAGACTCACCTGTGTCCCCAATCCTTCTCGAAATGATCTCCAGCAGTTAGCTGTGAACTGAGCTCCTCTGTCCGATATAATAGGTGTGGGAACCTTATGAAGTCTCACTATCTCCTTGATATATAACTTCACATAGTTCTCGGCTGAATAGGTAGTCCTGATTGGAAGAAAATGGGCTGATTTTGTCAGCCTATCCACAATACTCCATATAGAGTCATACTTCCGTAGAGTGCGAGGTAAGCCTGTAATGAAGTCCATATTCTGGAATCTTCAGCCTCATGTATTACTCTCGACTTCTTTAAAGGACTTTAACTGTCACTCTACTTTTTAGCTCTTAATCTCCATCCTTAGAGATGGCTATCAAGTAGCGCTGGAGTTCCCTCATATAATAACTTTACATAGCTGCGTTGTGCTCTGTCTATCATTAACAAGTATAATTCTGAAAGAAATACTTTTGATTTGACATATAAATTCACTGTCATCCAGTAACCAGCATGTTCTGATCGTCTCGCTCAAGCCGTTTCACAATTTCCTTTAATCCAACTTGCAACACTTTAGGAATATTATCTTATGTCGTTTCCTTATTTTTAATTCAAACTCTTCTATTGCCTCTTTACTCAGATTTTGCTCTTAGTTTTTCTGTCACACATTATGTTGCAATCTTTACAAGAATATGCGAAGGTGCTCAAATTAGCCCGAGAAATACCTTAGCGTCGTTTCACTAGTCTTTATGCTTTACCTTGCATTCTCCTCTCGTATCTTTCGATCGGCATAGGGGCTCAACTATAGCCATGTCCTATTTGCCCTCAGGATTAATTCTATCTCGGTAATTTGGCTTAAACCATCTTTACATCATTCCTTAATGTACCCAAAATATCATAACCGCATTGTTATTACTGAACCCTTACTCTTCTTATCACATACTCACTTGATCTCATTCTTAACATACAATATTTGTAGGCTGCATAACTATTCCTGTACAACTTGTATAGATTACATCCAATCTTATTCATAGTCTTTCCTTCTCCTGGTTCATTATGCTTTACATAACTCATCCGTACTAAAATTCGCTCGTAGCCTATCTTGTCATACTCCTTTCCCTTCCTTTATTCACCTTTTGATTTTCTCACTTCCTACTATGGGAGATTTTCTATTCCTTCTCCTTTGTTACTTATAGGTCGCAATATCATTAGCGAACAACTCTATTGCCAACATCTTAGCCTCTAATCCAGCATAGCATTGCTATCCTTTATAATATCTCTTAAGTTACTCGATACCATGCTCTGGTCGTACTCTTTCTTTTCATACGCACCCACTTTCTAGTGTCATATCATTCAAGATCTCTACAAATAATTCTCAGCATTGTCTCAATTACCATCCTGACTTCTATCCATTTATTGCTGGCTTTCAGATCTTACTAACTTGTCTGAGCAAGGGATCTTACCTGAAGCTCAAGCATCCATATCAAATACATGGTCTCCATCTTACACTTGCATTTCTCGCACCCGCTTCCCCCCTTAAGGGTGTACTTATACCATTATCCGTTTATATTCTGCTCTACGTCCCTATTCCCAATCTCAAATTCATCTGATCCTTTTTTCAATTCGCTTAGTATACTGTACCATATCCATGTCTTTTCCCGTATGATGCATAACTTTGGTTATCTACATACGGAACCCTAACAAAATCACAAAGCGGCGAGAACCTTTCTATATATAGTAAAAATTCTCATCTGGTAATCTGTACTCAAGTAATGCAACAAATATAGCAACTTATCCAAGGCCACATTCCGCTCACTTCAATCAGTAATTAATTAGTACTTGTAGTCGTTCCAATCTTAATTAGGTGGCACCTACATTCCGACGATAAGTGTCCAAGGTTCTCTTGTAATATTATCTTCATCCTAATCTATATCATCTGTTTCCTTGATAAATTTACAATCCCCATTTCTTTCTCAAGCCTACAGCCTTTGTCCTTTAAGGATTCCACTATTTCCGAGGTGAAATCGTGTACACGCAGTACTCCTTTATGCCTTATGCCCTTTTTCCCTTGTTGTGTACCCTGTACTGACTTCTAACTTACTCAAAATCATATCAAGTTCATCTAAATGACAATCTTATTTTATAACCTTGTCGTTGTACTATACCTTCAAGTTCATAACTATATATTTCCCTTTCATTCCATACTCATACTCAATTAATTATGTCTATCTTGGGTGCTTCCTTTAGAATTCCCTTATCATTTCTCCCGTCTATGTCTATCTTTTATTCTGGGCACGAGAAATCTTATGCTACCTCTGTATCCTTCGGAAAACATCATTTCTACATAATCCTTTTCTCATTTTCAAACGTATTTCATTCATCCCTATTTGTTCTTATCATATTAGTCATTTTCTAGCACTCACTCTACCCCGTTGCTCATCTTTCTATAACTGGGTCTTTCACAGTCCCGTCACTTATAGTACTCGTGTCCTTGGCTACACATGTCATGATCTATTACTACACTGTTATCTCGCTTTCTTCTTATTTCCTTCTTTCAATTAACTCCTTCTTTTCTGGTGCTCGCTATCATTTCCGTTATCACATAATCTTTATTCTGAACTTTCCCTATAGAAGAACTTTATAAATCTTTCTTATTCGTTCTATAGCTCGCTTGTATACTTTAGTCACATAGGTCACGTCATATCTTTTAGTCACTTCCTCACTAGGGCTTTACCCATCTTTATAACAATCTTCATTATATCCTGTTCGTATTCAATCCTATAGTGTAACACTTCTTAACCTTATTCGCGATTCTTACTATGGGTTAATTACACTCTGTGGAATACGCATACTTAACCTTTTACCCTTCCTAATCAATCTTATCCTTAATACCTCACAAGCTGTCTTATCAATACATTCATATCCGTCACAATTTTTTTTTCCTCTGTACTCTTGTCTTAATCACACTATTACTTCTTTTAACTATAAACTCGTCACAATTTATCCCTGCTTATCAATTCAGTCGGTGCCTTAATATAACACTCTATCAAGATTTGCCAGCCTTTTCTAAATCATCTCTTAGTATCACAAGCCCTTTCCAAATTCTTTTTACCATATCGATATCGACCTCCTAATTACTATTACCCTCAATTCAACAATTAACTTATTTTTCAAGGTCAGCCGTACTCGCAACTTAGTCAAATCCTATCCTTACTATTGACATGACCTTTCAAGACATATTACAAACCTACATCTCATTCTCTTTTTATTTCTAGAAAATTTTTGTGTAGTTTCTCCGTATTTCTTACTATCTCAAAACTCGCACGCAGAAATACCAACAATGCCTCACGGGGCAACAACATATATATATATATATATATATATATATATATATATATATATATATATATATATATATATATATATATATATATATATATATATCACGTGGCTCCCAATATCAACAACAGTATGAAAATAATGAACTTACCTCGTATGTCCAACTCAAACTGTACCTGTTACACTTTCCTGTTTACTTTCCCTTTCGATCTTCAATTTTACATTTCAATCATACTTTCAAATACCTTGCCCGACATACATCCTTCGTACCGTTGCTTACCTGCGTACTCTTGTAACTTCCAATATCATCAGTCGCTTTCTTCTGTCGATACCGTTCTTCTGCTGAAATCAAGGGTTAGTATAAGGAATCTCATTTCCTATGGCTTGGCTCTATCGCACGATCTTAGATATGAAAGAAAGGTAACATCCTAAATGCCCTGCAGCTTCCGGTTTATAGATGTGGTGCACAACACACCGATAAACAAGACTCTACTAGACACGGTCTGTAGACACTCCAAGGACGAACTGCTCTGATACCACTTTTGTCACGACCCAACCCCGTAGGCCGTGACTAGTACCCGAGCTGGACACTCGTATACACCTGTTAGCTATAATCAATTCGAACTGAACATAATTTGGAAATTCATAGAAACAATATGTCATCTCAGAACTGTCATATATATATATATACCAAGACAACCTGTCTCCTGTGGAGTCACAACTATCAACAGATAACATCATACATAAGCCGACAAGGCTATCATAGCGTATGGGAACGTCCCAATACACAAGTCATGCTAACATAGCTGAACGACATCTATATACAACCCACATATATGTCTACAGACCTCTAAGAATATCGATAGTGAAATATGACGGGACAGGGCCCCGCCGTACCCCTGTATAAACATACATATACATCAAAAGATCTGTATCGAAAGTCTAGGCTCTGTAACAATGGAGCACTCCAAGACAGCTGAGTAGAAGTCCTAAGTTGGAGGATCACCAAATCGAGTATCTGTACCTGCGGGCATGAAACGCAGCCCCCCCGAAGAAAGGGGGTCAGTACGATATATGTACTGAGTATATAAAACATTAAATACAATAAAGGAGATCATATCTGAAGTAGAGATTCCAGGAGACACGTATGATAATCAAGAAATCACTGTACCTGTGCCTTACGAATGAAATCATGCATATCATTATCATATACCGTACCCGGCCCATTATGGGACTCGGTGAATAAAGTCGTGTACGCGTATATCATACCCGGCCCATCATGGGACTCGGTGCCATAATCATATCATCATATGCCGTACCCGGCCCTCTAGTGAGGGACTCGATGACAACGTAGTGAAACTGTGCGTGATAACATACCTGGCCCAGTGTTACACCTCGCATTTTGTACATTTGAATATTCCGAGTTAATGGCGGGGAGTTAAGGACAAGGTTACAATTTTCTTTAGAATGCATAAGTTGCATATTCATCTTTTTATTGATATGGAGTGTCGAGGGTAAAATTGGAATAAGGAAAATTATGGGCCAAGAGTGGAAACAAATTATTTCATGAAATGGCCACAACTAGCCATGTGGCTATGGGACCCACACATGGCTAGCCAATGGTTTCAAGCCATCAAGGGGGCCATGTGTTCATTTCATAATTGTGAGGGGGCATGTGTGAGTATATGTATAAAATTTAAGACTATGCAAGACAAGATTTCATCTTTGACCACTTAAGCAAATTTCTAGAAAATTGAAGAGAAGTTGAGAAAAATAAAAGGGGCACAACCGGCCACTCCTATATATATATATATATATGGACATGTGATGGAAAAAATAAGACAAGTAGTCATCTTTGTTCCTCTAGAAAAAATGAAGCAATATGAAGAAAAGAGAGAAGAGGGAATCGGCCAAGGGGGCTGGCCGAATGGTCCCTCAAGTCTTGCTCAAGAAAAATTATTTTCTTCATGCTTTCCTACTAATTGGAAGGTCCTCAGTGTGTCGACCTGGAGTAGTCGTTGGAATAAGAAAATCGTTCGTTCTTGCAAATGGTAGTCCTAGCCGAGGAGACAAGTTGAAGGGAAAAAGGTAAGGTTCAATCTTCCTTACATGTTTTATAGGTGTTTATGAATATTGTGATATGTGGAGATGAATGAAGTTCATGAAGTGGTGGTGAGTTGTGTGTAGCCGTGTGTATGTTAGGTGGTATAGGAGTGAAGAACTAATCTATTTGACATGATTGGATTGTTGTACTGTGGACGTTAGAGCATGTTGTAATATGTTGAAATAGATGAAATTCATGAAGTTGCGTGTGATTGGTGTAGTGGCCGAATGGTGGCTGTTTTGTGTGGAAAAGATGAACAAATTCCATTTAGTATTTTGCTTGCCGTGGTTGTGAATTTCATGATGTAAAATGAATGTTTGATGACTCATGTTGAAGTTGTGATGTCGCGGGCTGTTTTGGAAAATTAATATGACTTTAATATAAGTCCTTGTGTTGATGGAAATAATGTTGCTAATATATGGAATTGTTAATATAGCTTATAAATTCGGAAGAGAGAAATGTATTGCGATGGTTCTTATGGTATTTGAAAGTTTCGGGCAAAGTAAGATTTGGGTTGGAATGTCTTGAACATTTTGTGAATTGATTATTGATGTTGTTATTATGATTGTTGGTTTGGTTGTTGTTGATTTGGCCGAGTTAAATTCTCGGGATGTTGAAGTTATAGGGGAAATCTTTTTGGAAAGTAGACAAAGTGTTACTTTGGTATTGGATGCTTAAGTGCTTATGGCTAATGGTTGATACCTAATGACGCTATTGTAGATCGGGAGAAGTCGGGACGTAAGTTTGGATTAGCTTAAGAAGCGGCTAAGGTATGTTAAGGCTCGTCCCTTTCTTTCAAAGGCATGATTCTTGGATTACGAGTTCATAAATGTTTCCATAACTTTATTGTTTCAAAAGTCTTGCTTTCAAAAGAATTTTGTTCCTAAACGAGTCCGAACTACGAACGACCGTAACTTTCACATACGGTCTCGGATTGCTATGAAACGTTCGTAGAAGTCTCTATAACAAGTAATAATCTTTAACTTTCATAGGCGGGCCCGGATCGGGTTGATGCTCGTCCGTGGGCCCCGCGACTTTCTTTGTTGGTTCTAATGATCTATTCTTGAAAGAATCCTGAAATGTCTGTATCTTTCCAAATCGGAGGTTTATGACTCTGTAAGCTTCCATGACAACAACGATGGATATGTTTTACAATGATAACGATGATGTCAAAAATGAGAGTATTTTCCTACGATGAATATGATGATAATGATTCCATGTTTAAAGGCTCCAAGTCTATGATTTCAATGACGATATGAGAATGCTGATGTCACGACCCAACCCCGTAGGCCGCGACTAGTGCCCGACCTGGGCACCTGTATCTAAAAAGATCCCAAATCGTAAATATTGGTACGAATAACTTATACCATATACGTATAATATATATACAAAATAGTGAACGTAGCCCCG
The DNA here is from genome assembly GCF_029784015.1 of Lycium ferocissimum. NCBI lineage: Eukaryota > Viridiplantae > Streptophyta > Magnoliopsida > Solanales > Solanaceae > Lycium > Lycium ferocissimum. Next base: position 1,973 of record NW_026718603.1, on the reverse strand, counting down.
AAGCTGTCACAAACGTATATATATACATATGGTCGTCATAATAACAGATAATATCACAAATAAGCCGAAAAGGCTATCATAGTATGAGGGGACGTCCAAAACACAAATTACACACACAACCGAACAAAGAATACCCATAACCCACACATATATGTCACAGACTCTAAGAGTCATAAGAATCATATGACGGGACGGGGCCCCGCCGTACCCGTGAATAAACATACACATATGCACAAGACGGAATCGATCAAAGCATAGGATCCGCATCCGGAGCGCTCCAAATCACTCGAGCAGAATCCTAAGTCGGTGAATCCTCCAATATATATATACCTCGTTTTTTTCTTTAACGTGCCCCCGAAGAAAGGGGGTCAAGATGGAATATGTACCGAATACGCAAAGCATGAAATATAGTGAACAAGATCATAATCAAAACCCGAAGTACGTAAAGCAAATGCAATATTCAAAATATCAAAATGCTTACTCATAAAAATACAAATCATGCACGGGGCTCTTAGAACGGTGGTCGCCGCCCGTCGTTGACGCCACGCCACATCATACTCCGAAGATTTCAAATCTCCGACACCCGACATATCATATCACATCATAAAGCCGTACCCCCCATAACGCCAAATATACACGTACGTCCGCCAAAGGGGACGCGTACACGGAACACATCATACTCCGGAATATATCAAAGTGCGCACGAAACATAACCGGCCCGGGACTCGGCGAAGGATATAGCAACATATGCACGAGAAAGCAGTCGTGGGAGACTATATGCAGTTTAAAACATCTTTCCAAGAACTCATAAAATAATCAAAGTGAATTATCATTTAAACCAAGGCGATAGTCAAACCTAGTTTCTCTCGAATATCGTTCGGGAACATATCAAATAGAACTTTAGGACTCGTAGATACGTATTAAACCATGTGGAATAATATGGACGTTAGGGGAATAATCGCCTTTACAAACCGATAGAGAAGTAAGTAGTTGACGCTCGAGGGTTAAGACGATAATCACACCAAATTCTTTCAAAAGGGCGTTAGTACTACACAAAGGAGAGTCTCGGGGCCTATGGACGAGTATCGAACCAATCCGGGTCCATTTATGAAAGTTGGAGACCTTGTCCACTAGAGAATCTTCCGCGAACGTTTCGAAGCGATCCGAGCTCGTCTATGAAAGTTACGATTGTTCGTAGTTACGAAGCGCTTTTGGAATAAAAAAAATCTTTATAAATCTTTGAAACCAAATCATGTAAAAACATAAGTGTTATATCCCGCCTTTTTGCATAATCGGAAAATTCGAGATAATTGTGATTTATGAGAAAGGAGGCCATGTTTGAATTTTTCTTAGTAGGTGTGTGGCGGATATGGAAGCTTGAATGTGGAAACACCGGAGAAGGCCTAAGGGCAAAATTGAAATTTTGGAAATTTGTTTCGGGAATTACAAAATAAGAATTTTGATGAATTGGGCTTGAAAAAAAAATAAGGAAATGAGGCCCAAATTGGATAGGCCCAACCGGCCAAGAGAAAAAAAAAACCCAAGTCCATGGAAATTAATCAATTGTGCATGTGATTAATTATATAAGGGGCCTAAGCATCTAGAGAATTCAAGAGAGAAACAAGAAAAATCATGAAAAAAAAAGAAGAGGCCATTCGGCCATAGAAAGGAAAAGAAAGAAAAAAAATTTCCAAGCTTTTTGCTCCATCCAAAAATCTTGTTCTTCTTAGATTAGTAGTAAGTGCAAAGTGCTCTACAAGTTGATATAATTATCTTGGCAAGGGAGTGTTTCTTTTGGCAAGTGGGAAGAATTGGAAAAAGGTAAGAATTTCATGTTCTCTTTTATGTTATGGAAGATATATGCATGATTAGTGTATGGTTAATGAAGTTGGAAGGAAGCCATGAAATTTTGTAGTTCTGTTGCAATTGTGGAAGTTGGAGGCATTATGGCCTTGATGGAAAAGAATTGTATA
>NW_026718602.1:0-14380 GCF_029784015.1 Lycium ferocissimum | reverse complement strand
TTTTTATCCTACTTGTTCTTGTATCGTAAGAGCTACAATGAATCGCTACAGGACTGCCGTGTAAAAAACTTGCTGGTCTTACTGTTTATCTTTCTTAATCCTTATTAACTTGTTTCTCTAATGTCCTAATGTGTCTACCCTTTCTTTCTATGTGGTCTTGGGGACGGGAACACCTAACCTTGGCTCCTAGCGACACTCTTAGCCTTCGAGCGACAACGGTCTCTTCAGGCTTGCCAACGTCTTAGTCGGAAATTAATCGGCGACCTCACACTAAGACTCAAAAGGGTTTAACAGTGTTGGACTTTAGAAAATAAAGTTACTAAGCTCTAAGGAAGATGAACAATAAATGGACTTCTTAACGGTATAAGAACATCGGCTGATTATAATGAGATTTCGACTGAACCCTAGGATAGTATGAGAACTTAGCCACTCATGCTTGGCTCTGAGGCAGTAGGCGAAAGTCACGATAATTTCGAAGATGAAATTAATAGAAGACTTAAAGGAGTAGATTTTACGAAAACTATCCCTAAAGTTTATTATCATTCACAACAATCTAAGTTAATTCGGAAGCCAACCGCTAGTGATATGGATTTACAAAGAAGTAAAAAGGAGATTCCTAGGAATGATTAGAGCCAACAACTTTAAACCGGATCTTTTAGCCTTAGACAAAGAAATGAAAAGTCCAAGTAACAAAAAGAAATTAGATTGGTACATAGATACCTATAGCTTTGAAGCCAGAATAGATTTTAAAGCTAATTGGATTAGTGACATAACTAGGTGTAAGAGTAATATAAAATTCTTCAAATGGTTTGAATTAATAGGGCAAGTTCCAAACCAAAAGGAATCTTTTTCCATGTTAGTCAATAAATGGCACACAAAGGCCAAAGGGATAGTCGAATCAACTATTCCACCATTAGAAGACATCTTTATTCCGGAGGAAAGAAATAATTACTGCAACCCCTTTTAAAAGGGAGGAACCAATATTGATAGTGATCCTAAAACTAAGGGCATTAACAAATTGATTCAAAGAAAGTAATTATACAAACCAGTTTATTCCATGTAGTATCAAATCAATTAGTAAGAGATACTAATAAACAATTAGCTCCTTCAAAAACTACAACTAGTACTAATTTGGAGAAACATCCAATTTTTAAACTCGAGAATTTTCTAAAGAAAATTCCCACAATTACATCGATAAGTTTAATCTTGAAGAAGATTTTCTCTGGATAAGATTAATAAACGTTAAAAATATCTCAAGCAAAGACTTCAAGAAAAGCTCGGTACTAGTGAAGTTAAAACTTTAAGTACTAATGACAAAGAAATTCATAAGTTAACCATTAACCCAAGATATTCTACGAAAAAGAATTATTACAAAAGACCCTCCTTCCCGCATGTCCAATTTGAGGAAGATCGGGCCAAGACTAGTACATCACATAGTGGAAACGATATATCTGAATGGAACATAGATGGATTAGAAGAAAGCCAAATCTATAAAACATTACACGAAATGGGTATGGTTATTACAGCTTACAAAATTAAGCATGCCGAAGATAGATATGCTGCTTCTTTAATTATTTATAGTTTCACGAATGTTAAAAAATTGGTGATAATTATCTCTCCAAGATAATAGAGCCCAAATTTTAGGAGCCATAACCATAGGTTCTAATTAAAAATGGAAGGAAATAACCAAGTAGTCGTTGAAAAAGCAATGGAAGATGCTTCAAATAACACTAATTTACAGTATTTCTAAACACTTCATTGGAGAACCAAAACTTTTCCAAGATAGAAGTTTAGAATTATTAAACAATCTTAAATTCCCCAAATTAGATGATTTTAGGTGGTATAAAGATATGTTCTTAGAGAAAGTTATGATAAGAGAAGACTGTGGTAATGATTTCTGGAAAGAAAGATTTATTAGCGGTCTACATTCATTATTCGCCGAAAAGGTTAGAACCAAAATCAAGGATAGGTTTAATGGAAGAATCATATGAAAATCTTACCTATGGAAATATAATTAGTTATATTAATGTAACGGATTAGATCTATGCACATATTTAAAACTAAAACATTTCTTGAAAAAAGATCAACAACGGTAAAGGATTTAGGAAGCTTTTGTCAAGACTTTGGTTTGAGAAAATCTCTCGCTCCATCCAAAAAATCGAGTAAAATAGCAAAGAAATCTACTACTTCAAAACCTCATTATAGGAAAGAAGAATGTAGATAATTCTTATAAAAAGAAAAGGTTTAAAAGATCACCAAAAAAGATTTGCGGAGATACATGTCGGACATGTGGCAAAACAAAGCCTGATCTAATGAGTGTCGAGTTAATAATAGAAAGAAGAAGAAGATAAATCTTCTCGAAGTTGATGATAAAATAAAAAATGAACTCTACACTATTTTAGAAGATAATGACAACACTTCATCTTCTTCAAATGAAATTAGTGACATCGAAATTGAATCGACTACGCTTCCAACACTTCAAATCAAGATTAACCTATGAGCTATATGCACACAAACAATTCAATCAACGTTGTTACTAAGGAATCAAAAAAATTTCTTCCTGACCTTATCACTCATATCACTGATGAAGAGGACAGAAAGAAATATCTAATTGAGTTAAAAAAATATTATTATTAATCAATCCAAGGAAAAACCTTCGATTGAACCTTTAATATGAAATGTTATGAATAGGTTTTTTTTCCAAGATGAGAAACCTACTATCCAAGATTTACAATATGAATTAATCTCGGTAAAAAGGAGATTAAAAATGTTAAATCAAGGCTTAATAAAGTCGAAATGGACTATCTAACTGATCGTGTATTATCTCGTACAAGAAAAGAAATTCTTGCGAAGATATAGTGAAGATAATCATTCCAACAATAATGATTCAAGATCATCAAGAAAATGATGAAATTATAGAAATATCTAATAATAACAATACGAAGTAGAACAGCAATAGTCAAATCACAAAGCCGGCATGTTCCTATTACTTTGAAAGTAGGAAACATAACGCTTAATAAGTTAGCTTTAATAGATTCGTGAATGCGTATAAAAAAACCGCATCATGGAAGGATTAATACCTACTAAATATTTGGAAAAAAGTACTTCTAAGTTATACTCACACCGGAGAAAAATCGAAAACGTATAACAAATTATCTAAAGCCCACATCTGTAATGATGGAATTTGTTTTATCAATAATTTTGTGGTTACCCGAGATATAAATGAACAAGTTATTTTGGGAACCCCATTTATAACTCAGATAAAACCTTATTATGCTAGATTAGATGCAATCTATACCACCGTATTAGGAAAGGAAATTAGATTTCCTTATTTATCTACCATTTCTCAAGATGAAAGTGATTTTGTTAAATCAAAAACCATTTTCAAAATATGTTTATTGTCTAATCAGATTTCATACTTAAAAGATGAAATTAAGATTAAAAGGATTGAGCAAACGTTAAAAACCCCATTGATAGAAAGGAAAATAGCAAGTTTTCAAGAAAAACTTGAACATGAAGTTTGTTCAGAATTACCAAATGCTTTTTGGGAAAGAAAGCAACACATTGTTGAGCTACCATATATCGATGGATTCAATGAACGGGCCATCCCTACAAAGGCAAGGCCTATCCAAATGAACCATGAGTTAATGGAAACATGTAAAAATGAAATCAATGATCTTTTGCAAAAAAAGATAATAAGACCTTCTAGATCCCTTTTTGAGTTGCTCGATTTTATGTAAATAAAAATGCAGAAAAAGAAAGAGGATCTCCCAGGTTAGTTATTAACTATAAACCTTTAAACAAAGTATTACAATGGATTAGATACCCGATACCTAATAAAAGAGATTTATTAAAAAGAACTTACAAAGCAAATGTCTATAGTAAGTTTGATATGAAATCAGGATTTTGGCAAATACAAGTTGCTGAAAAAGATAAATACAAAACTGCATTCAATGTCCCTTTTCGACAATATGAATGTAATGTTATGCCTTTTGGGTTAAAAAACGCCCCTTCTGAATTTCATAATATTATGAATAATATTTTTAATCCTTATAGCAATATGTCTATAGTCTATATAGATGATGTATTAATATTCTCTGAGGACATTGATTCTCATTTCAAACACTTAAATACTTTCTTAAAGATTGTTAAACATCATGGTTTAGTAGTAAGTGCTAAAAAGATTAAATTGTTTCAAACAACAATTAGATTTTTAGGACACGACTTATACCAAGGTACTTATAAACCCATTTATAGAGCCATAGAGTTCTCTTCTAAATTTCCGTATGAAATTCTCGACAAAACCCGATTCATGAGGTTTTTAGGAAGTCTTAATTATGTTGCATACTTTATCCCTAATATTAGAAAATGCAGAACCTCTTTACAAGCGTCTTAGAAAAGCCCGCTCCATGAAGTCTAGAACAAACAGAAACAGTTAGGAAAATCAAGACTGTTGTAAAAAAACTTCCATGTCTAGGTATTCCAAACCCAGATGCTTTTATGATAGTAGAAACCGATGCTTCTAACGAAGGATACGGTGGAATTCTTAAATAAAGAATCTCCCTAGAGTCTATAGAACAACTAGTTCGTTTCACATGAATCCTGCACAAAAGAATTATAGTACTGTTAAAAAAGAGATTTTATCTATAGTACTATGTATTACAAAATTCCAAGATGACTTGATAAATAAGAATTTTTTATTGAGAGTTGATTGCAAATCAGCAAAAGAGATTTTACAAAGAGATGTTAAAAATCTTGTTTCTAAAAAATTTTTTACTAGATGGCAAGCTTTACTATCAAGTTTTGATTTTGAAATTGAATTTATAAAAGGTGATTTAAACTCTTTACTGTATTTTCTTACAAGGGAATTTTTATATGGTAACCATGAGGCCAGGAGCCCCAACCTCCCCTTTCCAAAAAACCCGATAAAAAGCCCAATGATAATAGGTATTCAGCCTTAGCTGAATTCCCGAAGTTAACTAGGCCCACGAGGCCCACATTTCCAATCCAAAATCCAAAATTAACCATTCTCGGTTATTCCTCAAACAACCATCATCGCCATTTCAAAGGATGCAACCTTCTACCCGCTAACAAATGTAAGGGAAAAATCCAAACCAAAGGATTGTTACGAAATGAAGACCCAAAGTCTTTTGCTCACGCAACATCCCAACACTCCCTCAAAGAAGGAAGAAAAACAGCAACTCCCAAGAGTTCAAGATCATTAACAAAGCAATGCTCCCGTGATAGCATTAGACAAACATTATGAAAACTGGAAGGTTGAGGATCTACTCAGACCTTGCTATACTAATTTGACTACATTGAAACCAACGATCCTATCAAGACTAGGAGATATTGTGAATTCATCCTGACAGATACAGGATCAATAACAATTGAACATACGATGAATAACAAATACGGCCAAGATGGTATTTCATACTCCAAGGTCACCATAAACAAGGTTATCAGCCCTTTTGATTGGAAAGTTGATCACCTACATACCCCAATCGTATTGTCAAAGCAACATAGGCCACAAACCTATAACTACTATGATTATGAATGGGCATGGTACAACTTTTTGTATGTTCGACCCATTTCCCATACATGGTTCGTAAAATATAGCGAACAAATGTCCAAATCAATAATCCCAAGGTGGTTCTACAGCTGGTGGGTAAGATTTGGGGGCAATGAGCTAACAATGCCCAAAAGTTTCCAAATTCATTACGAAAGGTTCCAAAAAGAACAAGAGATTTCCACCTTACCAGATCATATTAAGTTATGTCAGTATTACATAAGAAAAAGGATTTCTTATATCATCACCGTCTTTTGACACACCGAAATAATTAGGATTAAGTATTTAGTCAAAACCATTAAAATCAAAGGATGGACACCAATCTAAGAATTTAAAAATTAAGAATCCAAAGCCATCCAAAGAAAAACAGATCAACCGAATCCAAGGCGAATAAAAAAGAAGCTCTAGAAGCTGCGAGTAATATTGATGATACCGACTTAAGCAGAATGTCCAAGAAGCTGCCGGATACAAAGATCTTCATCAGCAGAAGATAATGGCGACATGATGGACCCACAAGGAATGGCCCAAGCATATCTCCATTATCAAGAATTAGGTTAAAAGGTATTTACCCTTTCAGAAAAGTAAGAGGTAAAAAGCAGATGGCCGACACCTTTCCAAAAGTAGCCGTCCAACTTTACAAAAAGAGAAGTGGCCGACAAACTTTTACAAAAGCAGCCGTCCAACTTTTCAAAAGCAAAAGCAGAAGGCATCTTTAAAGATAGCCGTCCACTTGTAATCATCCAAGAGATGTTAATTACTTTCGAGGTCTATATAAGGCTCTCAAATTGTAACTAGTAAGGCATTCGAAATTCACTCCCGACTTCGAAATAGCCTTTTCCCCTTCCCTCTCTGTAAATTTTCCATGTGTGCTTTCAATGTTTGAATAAAAAGTCTTCAAATTTGTAAGTACTTTCTTTTAAATTCCGCAATTATTTTACTTACTATTTTAGCCGTAAAAGATCCTTAAAATGGTATCAGAGCCAGGTTTGAGTGGCTAAGTTCTCATACTATCATGGGGTTCAGTCAAAATCCTGTTATAATCTAGTCGTGTTCTTATACTGTTAAGAAGTCAGATTTACATGTTTTTAATAGGAAATTAACATGATTTTTCCCATTATAGGGCTTGCCAATGCAAACTCAAATTAATCGACCCCAAAATAAGTATAGTGATACTAGCGAAAAGCTAAAGAAAACAAAATTAGGATAGTTGTCAATGTGTTTACGTTTCTATGTATACTTTTGTTATATCCCGTATTTTGTACATCGGGACAATCCGAGTTAACCGCGATAAGTTAAGGACAAGGCTATTCCGGGATACGAGATGGAGACTTTTGACCTCCGATTTTATTTTAAGGCATAAGTTGCTTGTGATTTTAGTGGCATGAAATATTAAGGAAATTTGGGGCTAAAATTGCATTATGGAAAACTTATAATTCATGAAATTAAAGGGCATGTGGCCGGCCACATGTGGTGGGCCATGTACATGGAAGCTTAATATATGTTAATAAAAGATGACTAATTAGTCATATTTATTCATCTTCACCCTTAGAAGTTTATAGAAACTTGGAGAAAAAAAGAAAGAAAGAGAGGGAGTATTCGCCATGGCAATGAAAAATTGAAGACCAAGAATAGTGATCAAAGAAATATTTTCTTCTAGTTTTTCTACTAATTGGAAGGTCCTCTACAACGTGGAGTAATTGCTGGAACAAGCAAAACTTCTATTCTTGCAAAACACCACCCTAGCCGAGTAAAGAAGTTGGGTGAAGAAGATAAGGTTTAATCTTCACTTTCATATGCTATGCATGGTTTGTGTATGTTGTGGAGTGTGAAAATGAATGAAATTCATGAAAGTGGGGTGTTGATGTTGTAGCCGTGTGTGTGTGTTGTGGCCGTGTATAGGTGTGTGTTGTGTAGGAATGATGAATTAATTTTATTTAGCATGTATGGTTGTCATTGTTGTGGATTCCATGATGAAAATCATGAAGTTGGCATGATGGGGTGGTGGCTGAATATGGCCTCCCTTGTATGGCAAAGAATGAATTAATGTTACTTAGTATTTTGGTTGTTGTTGTTGTTATGTATTCTATGATGAGAATGAAGGTTAATGGCTCAAGTGGAAATTGTAGCCGTTTATGGACTATTGTAGAAGTTAATGTGATTTTAATATAGATTCTTGTATTTTTGAAAATGATGTTGTTAATGTGTGGATTTGTCACGCCCCGAACCATGGCTCGGCGAAACACGCACTCGGTGCCACACGTATGTGACCGAGCGAACTACATGGCTTGCTGAATCATCACGAGGCATACATGAGCGGAAATATAGCATGAACGTGATGAGATTTTATAAAACGTAATAAGTCATAATACTTAATAAAATTACTTGTTTAAACATGAGTGCGGAAATAACATGAATGAGCCAAAATGGCTATACGACTCCGAAAGTCTGACATAACATAACTGACTTGTCTAGTCTATGAAACCTCTATCATGAGTCTGACCGTAAAGCATGCTTGTCGACAAGGCCCCCAAAGATACCTTAGATGCATAACTAATTATAAAACAAAGAGTCGACTAAACCCCGAATGAGATGGGGCTCACCAATAAGCCGATACGAGTGTTGTCCTACCGAAAGCAGACACGTCGCTCGTAAATTAGTACCGCATCATGAAACGCAGTTCCCCGGCAATAGAAAGGGGACGTCACATTGAATGTCTTGGTATGTAAAGCAACCGAATGAAATAACATGGGACATGAAATAACATGATAAGAACCGAAATCGAAAACTCGGACATGAATACGAGTACGAGCATGAGTACATATATATATATATATAAAACATATATAGTAGGGAGAGCAATTCATAAACCGACACGTGATATCACCACGTGGGTACGTGAGTCCGGTACCGGGACCGACTCGCAGAGCCCCCCATACTTGCCGTGGGTATAAGGTGGTAAATCACCACAATGGGTACGTGGGTTCGGCACCTCGCCGGACCACGCAGTCCCCATACCTTGCTGGGTATAAGGTGGTAACGTGCCTGATGGATCCATTCAAAGGTAAAATTAAGGTATCGTCCTATCGGGCAAGGACCAATCCTTGTCCTACGGTGGCTACGTAGTTTTAGGCTATCCGAGCCTTCTAATTTGTGCAACTCCAAAAACATGAACATAATATAGTTGGCTAAGAAGCCCATGATTTTCGTGAATTAACTTGTACTTGTCTTGTAATCATGATTTCACGAAATAACTTGTAAACATAGTTTCATGAAGTAACTTGTAACATAGCTTGTATCATGGTTTCATGAAATAACTTGTATTTAGCATGTATATTTCTTGTATCATGGCATAAAAATAATTATATGATTTAATTGCATGAAAACTTGTAGACATATAGGATATTCATGAAATAATCATTCTTAGTCAAAAACATGCATGCAAGAACCCATGGAATACTTATGGGTTTTCATAGATTACTTTACGTATTCTCAATAATCATAATGAGTATCAAGAACACAATGATAGAATAATAGCAATTCAAACATAATATAGTTATAGACATGGACCTAGGGTTATCATAAGCATGGTATAGAAACCCTAGTTTTGGTAGAGAATCATAATTTATGGATCATGAGACGTGGGAAAGAACAATGATATTCCCACACGTAGATAGTAACTCTACATACCTTAGTCGCTCCAAAACTTGAATTAAAGACTTGAGCTTTGAAGAGGATTTCCAAAATCTTGAATTCTTGAACCTTGAGATGGGTTTTCTTGAAAACCCTATGTTAAGAATGATGGATTCTTGCTTAATGATCATGAACGTATGTTGAAATTGACTTGGATTGCATGGAATAGGCTTACCTTAAAGTTTCTTGAAGGTTGGGAGAGAAGAGCTTAGTCCTTAGGGGCTTCGAGAGACTTCTTTGGGTTCTTTACCTTTAAAAATTAGTTTAAAACGAAGTGGGAATGAATATAATGAAATTTGGCTCTTAAAACATCATGGTCGGTGCGCGGCCGCGCTAGCCGGAGGTTACTCAAGCGTTGTGTGATCACAGGGACGTCGAAGGCAAAGAACATCGTTCTTCCTGTGCGCGATCGCGCGACTTCGCATTTCGCGAGTAAAACGGGTATAACCCAGCACGAGCTCCGTTTGAGCTCCATAATATATGGTTGGAAAGGTATTTCAAAGGCCTATAACTTTCATGTTTTGAGTTTTCTCAAATTCCTAACGTCACTACCCGAAAACTCGGCTATAAGTACAACCGTTCTACTTAGACGAATTTAGAAGGCCTTAAGAACTTCACTTTTTGGGTTGACTTCAAAACGACTGTTTATCACCCGAATGGATTCATATAGCTAAAATATGATCTTTATACTAGTTTCATACGTTCACATCTAACTCGTATTTACGGGATATTACCGATATGGTTTAGTATGAAAGTACGAGGTGTTACAGAATTGTTGGCGTAATTCATGAATTTGGAGGAAAGAAATGTGTTGTTGTTGTTCTTATTTCATTTGGAAGTTTAGGGTGGAATGGTGTAGTGGTTGGGTTGTTTGAATATTGTACGGATTGTTTGAAGCGTTCTTGAATCTTGTTTGAATGGTTTCGAATTAGTAGTTGAATATGGGATCATTGGCATTGAATTGAATGTATGTAGTTGAATTGAATAATTGGAATGTTGTCGAATTATATAGAAAAGAGTTACTAACGTTAGAATGCGTTTTGAATTGATTGTTAATGTTGTTAGTATGGTTGTTGGTATTGTTGTTAAAGATTTGGCCGAGTTGAATTCTCGGAGTTGTTGAATTTATAGGGGAAATGCTGCCCAAAATTCCGTAGATAAAGTGCTAGTTTGGAATGAATTCCTAAATATCTGTAGCTAATGTTTGGTATCAATGATGTTATTGTAGATCTTGGGAAGCCCGAGGTTTAAGTCTGATTAGCGTAAGAAGTGGACGAGGTATGTAAAGCCTAACCTTTCTTTCTTTTGGCATGTCTTAGTAATAAGTAGGCTATGATACGAGCCTCAGGGTGACTCCATTCTTGCGGTCTGAGTATGTCTACGATTCTTATTCACTCCTTGACATCCGCACTCTTAATGTAGTCGAGCTATGGTCTTTATGTCTTTTGTATGATTGGATTCAATGTTGCATAGAGAATTTTGTTCTTAAAAGATTCTATGTCTAATAATGGTCAGAACTTTCGTAGACGTAATCGGATCGCCTCGATATACTCGTAGAAGGTTCCGTAGCGTATGATGACTCTAACTTCCATAGGTGGGCTCGGATTAGTTTGATACTGTCCGCTGGGCCCCGAGACTTTCCTTTGTATAGTTCTAACGACTTGTTGAAAGAACTTAATATGACTATCATCCCGATCCCCAAGTATGATTACTTACTTATTTGTTGAGTCTGAAATGAGGATTGTTATGCATATGATTTCGATACGGAACTACGATTCCTAAAGTTCTATTTGATATGTTCCCGAGTGACATTCGGAAGAAACTTGATTTGACTAGTGTCTTGGATTATAAATGATAGTTCGTTTGATTATGCTATTGAGTCTTTGAAAATGTTTTAAACTGTATATGGTTACTCGCTACTCTGCTCGTGCATACTGTTGTTACATCTTTCGCCAGTCCCGGGCCGGTATGTCATCGTGCGCACTATGTTATATTTTGAAGTATGATGTGTTTTCAAAGTATAATGTGTTTCCGAAGTATGATGTGTTACGAAGTATGATGTGTCACGAAGTATGATGTGATACGGCGTATGATGTGTTCGGAGATATGCAATATTCCGAAGTATGATGAGTTATGGCGCCAGAGATAGGGTGGCGACCATGTTCTGTCCGCCGAGTCCCGTTATGGGGCGTATATGATATATGTTATTGACATGCATGATTTATGTTCAGGAGTAAGCATTCTGATATTCTGATTATTATATTTGTTTTCTGTATTTCGTATGCATGATTAGTATGTCAAATGCAAGCATTATCGTATTCTGGTTATTATGCTCACTTTCTGTACTCCTTATTCCAGTTATGACCTTATTTTCTGTATTTCATGCTTTACATACTTAGTACATATTCACGTCTCGACCCCCTTTCTTCGGGGTCGCGTTTGTACCATGATGCAGCGCACGCCCGATTTGGTGATCCGCCGCCTTAGGATGCCTACTCGGCGTTTGGAGCGCTCCTTGTCGAGCACATATTTTGGCACATTCCTTCGTTGTATATATGTACGTTTATTCGTAGGACGGCGGGCCCCGTCCCGTCATATGATTCTCGTGACTACTCCCGCAGGTCTCGGGACATACATGTGGGTTGTGATTAGTTACCGTCCGGTTGTGTTTGTTGATTTATGTTTTGGGCGGTCCCATCCGCCGTGGCAGCCTCGTCGGCTGCATGTACATATGCTTCGATATGTTATGTATATTATGACAGCCTTGCCGGCTTTTGTGCAGTATATATGTTTGTATGCGACAGTTGGGAACCACGTCTGGTCTTTGTATACGTGTAAGTTGTTTGTATGCCGATTCTGATTAACGAGTGTGTATGGGTGCCCAGCTCGGGCACTAGTCACGGCCTACGGGGTTGGGTCGTGACAACTTTAATTTAAAATCAAATGATTCAACAAACTTTATCATAGTTGCTTTCTCTTGTTTTTGTTTTTAAGATCGGACCCTTTTTTTTTTTTTTTTTTTTTAGATGTTACATATTTTCGTGCTCCACTTTATATGATATTGTTTTAATAAAACTTAAGTTTGTTAATTAGATTCATGTCATTTCTTGTAGTAGTAGCGGAAAATATATTAACGTAATAGTTGAAATGTTATTTTGAGATATCACATTAATTATGTATACATAAAAGCTACTGTATATTAACGTAATAGTTGAAATGTTATTTCGAGAGATCACATTAATTACGTATACATAAAAGCTACTGTATATAATAGGAATTAAAGAGAAATAAGTTCAAAATTTGAATAATCCACGAATTTGCAAAAGTTAAAGACTATGAAAATTTATATAAACAATATTTATTTATAGAGAGGTGTTAAATAGTTAAGATTCATAAAATAAATATTAAAGAAAGGGGACAACCCTCGTACAAAGCATAACACGCCGCATTTTAAAGAGCGTGATATAAAAAGTTTATTCTAGTGCATTAGTGCACGGCTCAAACTCGTGACATATAGAACAAACAACTCATAAAATACAAGGTCTACAATCAAGGGAGAATTACATGTCAAATTTGGCACATGAACCCATGAACTCTCGGTAAAACTAGGTACTTTATATATATATATATATATATATATATATATATATATATATATATATATATATATATATATATATATATATACTTGCCGACATTCATGCTACAAGAAGGTTCAGCGATGCACTTTGTTGAAAGTTGAGTTATTTACTTAGAGGAATGGGGATTAATTCTAACCTTTTTTTTTAGTGGTGCATTCATGTTCTAGAAATTGTAGATTCGACTTTATATATAATTTAATTAGTTTTTTTTTCTAAGCCATTTGCTTTTGACATCTATTACATCTTTGATTTTTTTTGTGTCTCGAGTTGTTTATTCGGGTCATACACTCGTGCAGGACACGTGGTGAAAAGGATTATCGTGTATCATGCTTTCACGTTCCTTTAATTTGTTTTTATTCTACTTATTGATAAAAAACTGTTTTCCTTAATCACTTCCTTGATGTGTTAGTTTAAGTAGCGGTAATGTTATTCAAGTTAAAATTAGCTAAGTAATTAAGCATCTAGAAGCAATTTACACGTTGTGCTAATTTTTCAAATTCAAAAATTTTGATCCAACAACACCTTAATTTTAAAGATCCGTTAGGCCATGAGAATTTTTTCACTTGTTTTCAAAAATTATTTTACTTTATTTGAAAACATAGTTTGGCCATAAAAATTCCAAATACAACTTGAAGTTGTGTTTGGAATTTGAAAAACACCTAAAACCAAATATTCTTTGCTTTCCTTTGCATTGATGTTTCAAAGACGTATATGGCTCTGATGCCACCACGATCTCTCAAGGGTCCCTATCGCATTTTAGCGTTTGCTCGTCGTTTAGGCCCATCTGTGAGGTTTCTGGTCATTGCAGTCACCTCCGAAGTTCTTCGCAAGTTGGTATCACTTCAAGAATATATTGAGTAATGGATTGATTTGCATGAATATATTCCATTCATAATGTCCTATAAAAGTTGAACCCGGTCTCCCTACCAAAAAATTTAGATGCCAATTCTACGTCACAATCAATATACTTTATTGATAAAACTGTTTTCTTTAATCACTTTCGATGTGTTAGTTTAAGTAGGGTAATGTTATTCAAGTTAAAATTAGTGAAGTAATTAAGCATCTAGAAGCAATTTACACGTTGTGCGGAATTTTTCAAATTCAAAAAATTTTTTGATCCAATAACACCTTAATTTTAAGGACCCGTTTCTGGCTATGAGAATTTTTCACTTGTTTTTCTAAATTATTTTACTTTATTTGGAAAACATAGTTTGGCCATAAAAATTCCAAATACAACTTGAAGTTGTGTTTGAAATTTGAAAAACACCTAAAACCAAATATTCTTTGCTTTCCTTTGCATTGATGTTTCAAAGACGTATATGGCTCTGATGCCACCACGATCTCTCAAGGGTCCCTATCGCATTTTAGCTGTGCTTGCTCATCGCTTAGCCCATCTCATGTAGGTTTCTGCTTACCAAGCTCACCGAGTTCTTTCGCTGTAATGGGTATCACTTCAACAATATAACAGTAATGGATTGTT
>NW_026718601.1:0-13040 GCF_029784015.1 Lycium ferocissimum | reverse complement strand
GGAATCTTTAAATTAGTCGTTATCCAAAAACAGCTTAACATTTCATATCGTCGTATTCATGGTAAGAACATATCCTTGACATATTCGTCATAGACATTTTCTCATATCTGGCATCATCATTGTCATCATAAAATCATAGTCGTTGTTTAGGTCATAAAAACTTTCAAAATCGTAAAACTTGGACTTTGGAGAAAAATGAATATTTTGGAAAACATTTGTGAACTTTTAGGAAGGAAATCATATTTTAAAACCATTACTTCTAGCTTTTGAAAATGAAATCGTTATGGAAACGTTTAACACATCTCACATATGAATCATGCCATAGAAAGAGAAGGGACGAGCCTTAACATACCTGCGCCGCGCCTTAGTAGTTACGCTTATTCGTCCAAACTGGTTAGTCTTTTCCTCTTAATTCTTCAACTTCCCCACATAGCTAAGGTTATGAACTTGCAAGAATAGGTGTTTCTCTTGCTCCAACAAGTACTTCACTTTGCTAAGGGCCTTCCAATTAGTAGGAAAATAATTTTTGAAATTTTTTCTCAAGGTTCTCGTTTTCTTCAAACTTGGTTATCCGAATGCCTACTATATTTCTCTTTTTCTTGTTTTCTTCTCTCTTTTCTTCAATTGTCTTCAACTAAAAGATGACCTCTCTCTCATATAAATATATATCTAGACTTTTCAAGCATGTGAAAGGCACATGCTCCTTTTTCTTCATTTCTTTCCTTTCTTTATTTTTTTTTTCTAGAGTTTTCTTCCATTTTCTTGACTTTTCTCAAAACTAACTTAAAGAAGACTAAGTAGCTTCTTGTATAATCTTTAGTCCACACACTTACACATATATACAATTAGTCCCCATGAAAATTGTAGGCATATACTTAGGTACCACACGGCCAAGCCCTTTAAGAATCTCCAAGAAATTTTTTGTAAAATTCCCATTTTGCCCCTAGACTTCCACATTATTTCCATGAACCATTTTGCGAATTTTCCTTTTTGCCCTTAGCCTTTCCCAACATTTCCGTACTAATAATACTCGTAAACAATATCCATAACCCGCTTACACATTAAAATCGTTGGGAAAATAGTCTTACTAATAATACTCGTAAACAATATCCATAACCCACTTACACATTAAAATCGTTGGGAAAATAGTCTTACTTTCTAACATTCCACGACTATCTCGAAATGTCCGAACATACAAAGTACGGGCTATAAGCTTTATCCACACACTAGGACACCTATTACAATTATCCGGGAGTGCTCTTTCGTCCACACGGCCAGCCTATATTTTGGTATATATACTTTTCCGCGCATATGTATATATTCATTCGTGGGAGCGGGCCTTGTCCCATCATATGATTAATAATACTCGTAGAGGTATCCGTAGACATGTATTAAAATGGGTTATGGTTGTTCCATTCCACGACTACGAATGTTCGTACGTTTATGTTTGGGCGGTCCTACCCGTGGTGAATTGCGCCTTGTCGAAGCGGAGATGCGTACTGATATGCTATGTACATTACGACGACCTCGCGGCTTTTGTGACATATGTTGGCTATTATGCGTTAATCCGAGATCATATGTGATTATTTATATTTATGCAAGTTTAGCATGCTAAATCTGAGTGTCAGGGACGTATAAGTGTCAAGAATAAGACGCTGGTCATGATTACGGGGGTTGGGTCGTGATATGCTAGATGTTTCTCGAAGATAGGACCGCGGTCGAGGCTATCACTGTGTGCGGGTACGAGAGTCGATATTCCAAAGACGCATTCGGGACCCGATATAGGCATTATGAATTCGAGTGATGTCTTTTGGTGACTAATGCCCAAAGAAGGTGCATTTATGGACACGATGAATCGGGTATTCGGACCGTTCTTAGATATGTTCGTGATTGTATTTATCGATGATATTAAGTCTATTCTAGGTCGAGAGAGAACACGCGGATCATTTGAGGACGGTGATTGGGTACTCAACACTAGAAGCTATATGGTAAATTCTCTAAATATGAATTCGGTTAACCTGGGCATTCACAGGGCATATTATTGGAGCTGATGGCATCCGGTGGATACCCAGAAGATTGAGGCCGTAAAGAATTGGCCTAGACCTACGACACCTATGGAGGTACGTAGTTTTATGGGGTAAGCTGGTTATTACAGGAGATTTGTGGAAAAGTTTGCTTCGATTTCAGTGCCTTTAACAAGGCTAACTCAGAAGGGAGCTAAGTTCCAGTGGACTGATGCCGCGAACGAAGCTTCTAGTTGTTTCGAAAGAGAAGTTGACTATAGCTCCGGTCCCGACTCTTCCGAGGAACCGGATGGGTATGTTATTTATTGTAATGTTTCGGCGTTGGACCTGGTTGTGTATGTGACACGGCGAGTTATAACCTATGCCTCTCGGCGGCCTCGAAAGCAGAAAAAAAATTATCCTACTCACGATGGAGTTAGCCGCGGTAATTCATGCTTTGAAGATATGGAGACATTATCTATATGGCGTTCATGTTGATATTTATACGGATCACAAGAGCCTCCAAAGATATCTTTCGCGAAGGAGAGCCGAATTTGCGGCGATAGAGGTGGCTAGAGTCTGTGAAGGACTACGATGTCGATATTTTATATCATCTGGGAAAGCTAATGTTGTAGCAGATGCACTCAGCCATAAGTTTATGGGCAGCACAAGCGACGTGCCATCGGAAAAGAAAGAAATGGTTCGTGAAATCCATCGCCCAGCTAGTCTTGGAGTCGTTTGGCCGATTCTGGAGGCACTGGGATTTCTGTCCGAGAGATGGCCGAATCCTCGATTGTGGAAGAAGTAAAGCGACGTCAGTACGAGGATCCTATTCTAGCACAGTACAGAGACACAGCCCTCAAAAAGGAGAAGACCCCATTCGAGATTACATCCGATGGAGTATTACTACACAGGGGCAGATTATGTGTACCTGATGTTGCGGGGCTGTGGCGACAGGTTATGGGCGAGACACATTATGCCCGTTATTCTGTTCATCCAAGGTCGACGAAGATGTATCATGACCTCAGATGCTTATACTGGTGGGATGGTATGAAAAAGGACATAGCAGAGTTCGTTTCTCAATGCCCAAATTGCCAGCAGGTTAAGATCGAACATCAAAAACCCGATGGGTTATTACAGGAGATGGAGATCCTGACTTGGAAGTGGGAGATAATCAATATGGACTTCATTATAGGCTTACCTCGCACTCCACGGAAGTATGACTCCATATGGGTTATCGTTGATAGGCTGACAAAATCAGCCCATTTAATTTCAGTCAGGACTACTTATTCAGCTGAGGATTATGCCAGATTATATATTAAGGAGATAGTGAGACTTCACTGAGTTCCCATATCTATTATCTCCGACAGAGGTGCCTAGTTCACAGCTAACTTCGGAGATCATTCGGGAAGGATTGGGGACACAAAGAGTCTTAGCATGTGATTTCATCCTCGGTCGACGGACGGTCGAGCGCACTATTCGGTACGGAAGATATGTTGCGTGCGCGTGTTATTGATTTCGAGAGGTAGGCGGGACGATCATTTGCCACCGGTTGAATTTGCTTATAATAATAGCTACCACTCCGGATCCGGATGGCACCGTATGAGGCTCGTACGGCGAAATGCGTAGGTCACCGATTGGCTGGTTCGATGTTAGTGAAACTAAATTAATCGGCCCAGATATGATCCAGCAAGCAGTTGATAAGGTGAAACTCATTCGGGAGCGGTTATTAGCAGCCCAGAGTCGATAGAAATCATATGCAGATAATCGCCGTCGACATTTAGAGTTCTAGATTGGTGATTGGGTATTCCTAAAAGTGTCACCTATGAAAGGTGTTATGAGATTCAGAAAAAAGGGAAAGCTCAGTCCGAGATATATTGGGCCTTATCAGATCATCCGTAAGATAGGCAGGGTTGCCTATGAATTGGATCTACCAGCTGATTTGGGAGCAGTGCATCCAGTGTTCCACGTGTCTATGCTTCGCAAATGCATTGGTGACCCTTCCAGAATATTTCCCGTAGACTATATCCAGGTCACTGAGGAGCTATCCGATGAAGAACAGCCTATAGCCATATTGGATCGTCAGGTAAGAAGGTTGCGGAATAAAGAG
This sequence comes from Lycium ferocissimum, assembly GCF_029784015.1. Lineage (NCBI taxonomy): Eukaryota > Viridiplantae > Streptophyta > Magnoliopsida > Solanales > Solanaceae > Lycium > Lycium ferocissimum. Next base: position 8,927 of record NW_026718601.1, on the reverse strand, counting down.
GTGGCTTCTCTTAAAGTGTTATGACGGAACAATAATCGGGAGGAAATGACCTGGGAAGCTGAGGAGGAGATGAATAAGAAGTACCCTCATTTATTTTCGGTGCCTACAGGTAATTTAAATTCCTTACTTGACTATGTTGATCAATGAATGAATTAGGTGTGATAGTTATAAAAGAAACTCCCCCGAGTGCTTATGAGACCCCGTGGGACTAGTTTAACATTCGAGGACGAATGTTCTAAAGGGGGGAGGATGTTATATCCCGTATTTTGTACATTGGGACAATCAGGGTTAACCATGATAAGTTAGGGACAAGACCATTCCGGGATACGAAGTCGAGACTTTTGACCTTCGATTTCGTTTTAAGGCACAAGTTGCTTATGAATTTATTGGCATTGAACATTTAGGAAAATTTGGGGCTAAAAGTGAAATATTGAAAAGTTGACAATTCATGAAATTTGGCCATGTTGGCCGTGTGGCATGGGTATGGTCCCCACACATGGTGTGGCCAAATTTAATTGATCCAACCCATGTGTGGGCCATGGGACACTTGTATAGCTTATATATGGGCACAAAAGATGACTAATAAGTCATCTTTTCATCTTCCACACTTAGAGAAAAATTAAGAAACTTGGAGAGAAAGAACAAGGCCATTCGGCCAAGAGGGAGGAAAATTGAAGACCAAAAATAGCCATCAAAAAAAAAATATTTCCTTCTAGCAAACCCACTAATTGAAGGGTCCTTGTTAACGTGGAGTTGTTGTTTGGGTCAACAAACCGCTCGTTTTCACCCGTTGCCAACCCTAGCTAAGTTGGAAGTTAAGAAGAAAGGTAAGGTTTAATCTTGTTTTTATGTGTTATGAATGATGTGTGCATGTTGTAGTAGATAAAAATGGATGAAACTCATGAAATATGGCATATGGAAGTTGAGTATCATGCATGGCTTGTAGCCGTGTGGATATGTAATGTTGTGTGGGAGTGGTGAATTAAATTCTATTTAGCATGTTTGGATGTTGTAGTGTGCTGAAATGGATGAGAATCATCAATATATGTGTGTATGGTGGTGGCCGAATATAGGCCATGTTGTGTGACAAGGAATGAATTAATGTTACTTAGTGTTTTAGTTGTTGTCATTATGAATTCTATGTTGGCGATAAGAGCTTTATGACTCAAGTTGATATTGTAAATGTTGCGGGCTGATTTGGAGGTTAATGTGCATTTGATGTAATTTCTATATTTATGAGAATGACATTGTTAGAGTGTGGATTGTTAGTGCAAATCATGATTCGGAAGTGAGGAATGTGTTATGGTTGTGGTTCTCGAGTTTGGGGATAGTTTCGGGTGAGTTGGTGCATTGTTGGGTTGTTTGAAATATTGTGTGAATTATTTAAAGTGTTCTTGAATATTGTTTGAATAGTTTCGGATTAGTAATTGAATGTGTGAGCGTTGATGTTGGTTTGAATGTAAGTAGTTAAATTGAATATGATGGAATGTTGTTGAAGTATGTAGAAAAGAGCTACTAATGTTAGAATGCGTTCTAAATTGATTATTGATGTTTCTAGTTTGGTTGTTGGTGTTGTTGTTGATGAATTTGGCCGAGTTGAATTCTCGGGGTTGTTGTATTTACAGGGGAAATGCTGCCCAAATTTAGCGTAGAATTAAGTGTTAGTTTGGAAATGAGCTCCTAAATGCCTATAGTTAACGTTGGTATTTAATGATGTTGTGTAGATCTTGGGGAGTCCGAGACTTTGGATTGGATTAGCCTTGAGAGCGGTCGAGGTATGTAAAGCTTAACCCTTCCTTCTTTTGGCATGCCTTAGTTGTAAATAGGCTATGACACGAGCCTCGAGGAAATCCTATTCTTGCCATCCGAGTATGCCTACGATTCTTATTTGCATTTTATCTTTGACATCGTAATGTGATGGAATAATGGCCCTTATGTCTTTGGAATAATTGGTTTTCAAATGTTGCATAAAAAGTTTTGTTCTTAAAAAGCTCTACGTCGGAAAAGGGCCGTAACTTTCGTAGACAGAACCGGATCGCCTCGATATGTTCGTAGGAGGTTTTATAGCATATGATGACTATGTCTTCCATAGACGGGCCCGGCTTGGGTCGATACCCGTCCGTGGGTCCCGCGACTTTCCTTTATGTAGTTCTGATGACTTTTGAAAAAACATGGTATGGCTATTATCCCGACTTCCAAGTATGGTCAGTTTACTTATCTTTTGAGTCTATGATAATGATTTTATGCATATGGTTACTCATGACTCTGCTCGTTCAAATGGTTATTGCATCTCTCGCCGAGTCCCGAGCCGGTTATGTGATCGTGCGCACTATGTTACATTCCGGAGTATGATGTGTCCGGTTCGCCGAGTCCCTCGCTAAAGGGCCGGGTACCGTGTATATTTGGTGTTATGATGATGTGTCCGGTTCGCCGAGCCCTCGCTAGAGGGCCGGTACCGTGTATATTTGATGTTATGATATGTCGGGTTTCGAGATATGAAATCTTACGGAGTATGATGTGTTATGGCGCCAATGACGGGCGGGCGACCATAGTTCCTGAGCCCCATGCATGATTCGTATTTTGAAACTAAATATTTTGACATTCTGCATATTGTACTTATTTTCTGTATCTCTTATTTTGATTATGATTCTGTTTACCATATTCGCTGCTTTGCATACTCGCACATATTCCGTCATCGACTCCCTTTCTTCGGGGCCGCGTTTCATGCCCCTTGCAGTACGATGCTCATTTCGGTGATCCGCCACCTAGGACACCTATTCTGTCGTCTGAGTGCTCCCTTTGTTCTGGAGCCTATATTTTGGTATATACTCTTCCGTTGCATATGTATATATTTATTCAGGGGTACGGCGGGGCCCTGTCCCGTCATATGATTCTGTTGTTCTGTTTAGAGGTCTGTAGACATACGTGTGGGTTGTGCCTATTCCTGTACAGGTGTGTTCGTATATGTTATGTTTGGGCGGTCCCATTTGCCATGGCAGCCTTGTCGGCTTGCGTTTGTATGTTTTGGGACGCCGTGCTTTATGATAGCCTTACTGGCTTCTGTGACATATATATATACTTGTGATTGCGACAGTTTGAGACAGCGTCTGATATTTGTATATGTATAAGCTATCTGTATGCGATTCTGGTTAAGGAATATGTTTAGGTGCCCAGCTCGGGCACTAGTCACGGCCTACGAGGTTGGGTCGTGACAATATGATTGATTACGAATAAGATATAATGTGAAAATAATGAGGATTGTTATGAAAATAAGTAAAGCCTAGTGAGAAAGTGGCCAAAGCTATGATGTGATCTATGTAGCTAGAATATAAAGGCAAGTGTGAAACGGAAAGCGAGCTATAGGACGAATAAGGAAGGCTTATCAAGTTCTGTAGGGAAGTTTGGAATAAGGGTTATATAATAACGGAAATGATAGTGAGTGTAAGAAAAGAAAGGGAAATTGGAAGAAGGAAATAAGAAGAGAGCGAGATAACAGTGTAGTAATAGACCATGACATGTGTAGCCAAGGATACGAGTACTATAAGTGACGGGAATGTGAAAGACCCGGTTATAGAAAGGACGAGGAATGAGGTAAAATGAGAGCAGAAATCCAAAGGCCGATACCCAAGTATTTATAAGTAATGGCGATCGAGGTGGGTTCACCACCATTGGGGAATCTGGAAGTCTAGGACGGAAAGTAGTCATATCCATAGGTGAAAGGTGAATATTGAGGATTGAAAAAGGGCTAAAATAGTAATTGTGGAGTCAGATGAGTAAGAGACCCTTTCTAATTCGGAGGGGGATGTGTTATGAGAATATTTCGAGATCTGTTAAGACTCCAACTTACTCCAGATTATGTGATGAAGGTCATACGGTGAGGTGGACGCGATCATACTAACATTAAAGCCTCGTATTTCGTCAGAGTTCCAAAGTTAAGCGTGCTGGGGTGAGAGAAATTTTAAGATGGGTGACCCCCTGGGAAGTTTTCTGAAAGTCTTACAAATTCAGACGTAAGAAACAAATGAGAAGCTAGAGTAATCTAAGGAAAATTAGAGTCTGCAGAGTGGGCAGAAACCTTAAGAGGTCGCGTAGGACGGGGCGGATTAGACCGGTAAGGAGAAAGAAGGTGCATCATAGTTCTAGAATTAGGATGAGTTTGAGTAGCGTTTGGGAATATTTTGTGAACGAGATGCTAGTAACTATGTATATATATATAGGTGTGCATGTGATACCCCGTACATGGCTATATCAGCGGATATGTGTACTCCGGCAACCAACGTGGCGGTATATGAAGGCATTAATCGGACAGGGCAACAAAGTTCAAGTGAAAAGAAAAATAAAGGGCACGAATGCTACAAGGCAAGCTGATGATGTTTTCACTACAGGTTAAGCTTGGGAAGTTCTAATACAATAATATTTGGAAAAGAAAGAAAGTGAGTAGATGGAAGGCAAGGGAATCAAAATGTCGAAATAAAGTGCCGCCTAATTGAGATTGGAAATACGGACATAGGGCAAAGTGTAATCGGGTAATAGTATAAGTACACCCCTAAAGGGGGGAAGCGAGTGCGGGAGATGCAAGTGTAAGACGAAGACAATCGACACTACAAAATATTTGATATGGATGTTCGGGCTACAAGTAAGGTTCCGTGCTGAGATAAGTTAGTAAGATCTAAAAGCCAGCAATGAAAGGTAGAAGTTAGGATGGTAGTCGAGATGGTGCGGAGAATTAATTGTAGAGATCTCAAATGATATGACATTGGAAAGTGAATGCTTAAAAAGGGAGAGAGTACGACAAAGGAATGATAACGAGTAACTTACAGAGACATTGTGAAAGGTAACATGGCTGTGCTGGATTAGAAGTTAAGATATGGGCAATAGAGTTAATCGATAATGATACTGCGACCTATAAGTAGCAAGGGAGAAAGATAGAAAATCTCTTATAGTAGGAAGTGAGAAAAGGAAGCGAAAGGAGTATGACAAGATAGGCTACCAACGAATATTAATACGGAGGAGAGATGTGAAGTAGCATGAACCAGGAGAAGGAAAGATCGTGATTAAGATTGAATATACGTGATACAAGTCGTACAAGAGTAGTTATGTTACCTATGAATATTTATATGCCAGAGATGAGACCAAGCGAATACTTAATGAGAGAAGTTGGATTCAGTAATAACAGTACGGTTACAATATTCTGGGTGCATTAAGGGAAGATGTAAAGGTGGTTTAAGCTGAATTACCGAGACAGAATTAGTACTAAGGATAAACAGGACATGGCTATGGTTGAACCAAAGATCTATTCCGATACCGGTTGAAGGATAAGAGAGGCGAAGATAAGTGAAACATAAGAATTAGTGAAGTCACGCTAAGGTATTTCTTGGGGCTAATTTGAGCACCTTCGTATATTCATGTAAATATTGCAACATCATATGTGACAGGAAAGTTGAGAGCAAGATCTGAGCAAAGGAACAATAGAAGAGTTTGAATTAAAGATAAAGAGATGACACGAGATAATGTGCCTAGCATGCTACAAGTTGAACAAAGGGGATTGTAAGATGATGTAGGCAAGATGGTCAGAACTAGCTGATCGCTAAGAGATGGTGAATTTATATGCCAATTCTTTCAGAATTATGTCAGCTGATGATAGTTTAAGCAAGGAATGGCTATTAGCAGCTTAGAGTCGACATAAATCATATGCAGATAATCAACGTCGACACTTAGGGTCCCAGATTGGCGAATGAGTATGCTTGAAGGTATCACCCATAAAGGTGTAATGAGATTCAACAAGAAGAGAAGTTTAACCCGAGATATATTGGACCTTATTACATTGTTCGTAAGGTAAGAATGTTGCGTACTAAGGACGTGGCTTTTTAAGGTATTGTCTTTGGAATAATAATAGGAAGGAGATGACTTGAGAAGGTCGAAAAGGAGATGAAGAAGAAATATGATTGGTTATGTGGAATGAATAAGCGTATGTGATAGCTAATAAAGGAACTTCCCCCCCCCCCCCCCGAAGTGCTCGTAAGACCTTATGAGACTAGTTTAACATTCGAGGGTGAATGTTCTAAAGGGGGAAGGATGTTATATCCCGTATTTTGTGCGTTGGAATATTTTGAGCTAGTTGCAATAAGTTAAGGATAAGACTATTCCGGGATACGAGGTAGAGACTTTAACCTCCGGTTTTATTTTAAGGCACAAGTTGCTTATAATTTTATTGGCATGGATTATTAAGGAAAATTTGGGGTTAAAAGTTAATTATGGAAAGTTGGTAATTTCATGAAAAAAGGCCATAAGTGGCCGTGTGGTGTGGGACCCACCCATGGTTGGCCAAATTTGATTAGTTTCAACTATGAGGGGTACATGTGTTCACTTTGTATTTGTAGGGGGCTTTATATATATAGATATTAGATGACCAAGCAAGACTAATATTCATCTTTAGCACCTTAGAAACTTGGAGAAGTTTGGAGAAAAATAAGAAGGGCCATATTCGGCCATGGTGACCAAAAATTGAAGACCATGAATAGTGATAAAAAAATATTTTCTTCTAGCTTCTCTACCAATTGAAGGTCCTCTTTAACAACGTGGAGTAGTGATTGTTGAAGCAAGTAAACCATTTATTCTTGCAAGGCACAACTCTAGCCAAGTTGAAGAACTAAGTGGAAAAGGTAAGGTTCAATCTTCCTTTTTATGTGTTATGGATGATTTGTACATGTTGTAGTGTGTAGAAATGGATGATATTCATGGAATTTTGCAAGTTGATGTTGAGCCGTGTGTATGTTTGGCCGTGTTTTGGTAGGACATGATGAACAAATTTTACTTAGTGTTTTGGTTGTTGTTATTGTGGATTCTATGATGTAAAATGAAGGTTTAATGATCCAAGTTGATGTTATAATCGTTTGTAGCTGATTTGGAGGTTAATGCGATTTTAATATAGTTTCTTGAATTTGTGAGAATAATGTTGTAACGTGGGGAATGTTGGTGTAGTTTGTGAATTTGGAAGAAAGAAATGTGTTGTTGTTATTCCTATTGAAATTGGAGGTTTCGGGTTATGTGGCATTTTGGTTGGGTTGTTTTGAATGTTGTGCGGATGGTTCGAAGTGTTCTTGAATCTTGTTTGAATGGTTTCGGATTAGTAATTGAACGTGTGAGCATTGATGTTGGCTTGATTATATGTGGTTGAATTAATGTAAATGAAATGCGAGTCGAATTATGTAGAAAAGAGTTACTAATGCTAGAATGTGTTTTGAATTGATTGTTGATGTTGTTAGTATGGTTGTTGGTATTGTTGTTGAAGATTTGGCCGAGTTGAATTCTCGGGGTTGTTGAATTTATAGGGGAAATGCTGCCCAAATTTCTGTAGATAAAGTGATAGCTTGGGAATGAATTCCTAAGTGCCTATGGCTAATGTTTGGTATCAAATGATGTTATTGTAGATCTTAAGAAGCCCGAGACTTAAGTTCGGATTAGCTTAGGAAGCGGACAAGGTATGTAAAGCTTATCCTTTCTTTCTTTTGGCATGTCCTAGATGTAAATATGATACGATACGAGCCTTGGGGTAACTCTACTCTTACGATCCGAGCATGTCTACGATTCTTATTCACCTCTTAATGTTGGCATTCTTAATGTAGTAGAATTATGGTCCTTAAGTCTTATGTATGATTGGATTTCAAATGTTGCATAAAGAATTTTTGTTCGTAAAAGATTTTATGTCTAATAATGGCCGTAACTTTCATAGACGGAACCGGAATGCTTTGATATGTTCGCAAATGATTCTATAATGATTAATGCCCGTAACTTTCATGGGCGGGCTCGGATTGGCTTGATACATATCTACGATCCTTAATATAGTTCTAACGACATTTAGAAAGAACTCATTGTGACTATCGTTTGATACTCGAGCGTTGATTTGTCTACTTATCTATTGAGTCTTAAATGATGATTTGTATGCATATGATTTCTCACTACTCTGCTCGTGCGAGCTGTTATTACTTCTTTCACTGCGTCCCGGGCCAGGGCATGTATTCGTGCAACTCCACTGCATTATTCACCGCGTCCCCTCACTAGAGGGGCCGGGGCACGTTATTCACCGCGTCCCTCACTAGAGGGCCGGGGCATGTTATATGATATGATGATGGCGCCAGCCCACAGGATGGGCCGAGTATGATATACATGATGGAGACAGGATCTCCTTTACCGAGTCCCTCATTAGAGGGCCGGGACACGCTATTCACCGAGTCCCTCACTAGAGGGCCGGGTACGATATATATATATATATATATATATATATATATATATATATATATATATATATATGATGGCATGATGATATGATGACATGATGATTTTATTTACCGCGCCCCTCACTAGAGGGCCGGGGTACGTTATATATACATGATATGATGATTTTATCTACCGAGTCCCTCACTAGAGGGCCGGGACACGTTATGTATATGCATATTGTTACACCTTGGAAAATTTCCCTTAGCGTACAAGTGAGTAGACTCACGAAGGGCGTGATGAACACGAGGGTTAGAAAAGCAAGGAAGAGTAATTGGTAGTCCTAATTAAGATTTCCAAAGATATTAGACTTGAGGAAAGAAAGTTGTTAAGAGAAGCGAGTCACAAGTTAGTGTAACGGATGAGAATTTTGGGCATTGAGTTAATGATGTCCTAATGATGCCCCAAGAAAAGTTATAACGTCCCTTAGAATGATATTGAAGTGTTGAACAAGTGTTAAGAAGGTTCCATAAGGATCGGAGATCAAACGAGTCGACGAAACAAAACCCGGAAAACTGGGTGGACATACGGCCAGACATACTGGCCGTATAAAATATACTGGACGTATGTCCAGCCGTAGATCCAGCCCAGAACACCATGACTCACTGGACCGAATATACGGTCCAACATACGGCCAGTATATTTTATACGGA
>NW_026718600.1:0-11612 GCF_029784015.1 Lycium ferocissimum | reverse complement strand
CCCCAAAACACAACTAACACAACACACACTCCCCCAAAAACACACCCCTAACACATGAATTTCATCCATCTTTATGCACACAACGTACTCAAACATCCACAACATAAAAGAAAAGAATTAAACCTTACCTTTTCCTCACTTCTTCACTTGACTCAAATTGTGAACTTGTATGAATATGAGTTCTTCTTGCTCCACAAATCACTTCACCTTACTAAGAACCCTTCAAGGTATTGTTTGGCTATGAAGAAACAAGTTGAACAATCTTTCCCTTTTTTTTTTCTTCTTAGGTTTTTTTTTTTTTTTTTTTTTTTTTTTTTTTTTTTTTGGCTCAAGGCCGAATAACTATGTTCTTTTTTTCTCTCTTTCTTTCTTGTCTCTTGAAAATTCTAGGGGAAATAAGATGAACAAGTCATCTTTCCTATATATACTTAGTCCCTTCCAATGGCAATTAAACATATTGTTTCCATATGTTGGCTTAATTTCATTTAGCCAAGTATTGGGAGTGGGGTCCACGGCCAAGTGGCCTCTTTTCTTGAAAATTCTAGCAACTTTCCTTTAATTCATGAAAAACATTTCCCTTAGTTCCAAATTTGCCCCTAGCCTTTCTCCATATTTCCACGAGTCATTTTGCGATATTCCCCTTTTACCCTGGCCTTTCTTAATATTCCCACTTTAAAATTTTCCATAAGCAACTTATGTCACTTGCCTTGACTTACCCGAGGGTACAAAATACGAAATGTAACAAGACTAAGGGAAATTAGAGTATACAGAGAGGGTGGAAACCTTAAGAGTTCACATAGGACGAGGCGGTGAACCAAAGCAGAAAAAAGTGCGTCATGGCTACCTGAATTAGGGTGAGTTGGGATAGCGGCCGGAAATATTTTGTAAGCAAGATGGTAATAATTATATGAATACATACGTACATGATATGCCGTACATGGCTCTATCGGCGGATATGTGTGGTTCGGCAACCAACGCGGTATATGAAGGCATTAATCGGACGGCAACAAAGTTCAAGTGGGAAAAAAAAAGGGGTAAATGGCATAAATGTTACTGTGCAAGCGATGTTGATTTCACCACGTCGAATTTGGAAAGTTCTAATACAATGATATTTGGAAAAGAAAGAAAGTGAGTAGATGGAAGGCCAGGAAATCAAAATGTCGAGTGAAAAGTGCCGTCCAATTGGGAGTGGAAATACGGACATAGGGCGGAGTATAATTGGATAATAGTATAAGTACACCCTTAAAGGGGGAAGCGAATGTGAAGGATGCAAGCATAAGATAAAGATAATCGACACTACAATATCTTGAATACGGATGCTTGGGCTACAGGTAAGATTCCTCGCTAAGGCGAGTTAGTAAAATCTAAAAGTCACCAATAGAAGGGTTTGAATTAAGAATAAAGAGACGGCAGGGGATAATGTGCCCAGCATGTTACAAGTTGAGTAAAGGGAGGTTATAAGACGATTTAAGCAAGATGATCGAACTAGTTGGCTACTAAAGAGAGTGAATTTTATGTTAATTCTTCCGATTGATATCAATTGATGATAGTTAAAGCAGAGGATGGACGGTATTGGCTCGAGACGACGAAATCATATGACCAATCGGCGTCGACACTTAGAATTCCGGTGTTGGCGAGTAAGTATGCTTTGAAGATATCACCATGAAAGGTATGATGAGATTCGACAAGAAGGAGAAGTTTAACCCGAGATGTATTGGACCTTATTACATCGTTCGTAAGGTACGAAGGTTGCGTATTAAAGATGTGGCTTTTGTTAAGGTATTGTGGTGGAACGATAAAGGGGAGAATATGACTTGGGAAACTAAAGAAGAGATGAAAAAGAAATAGGATTGGTAGATGAGAGTACATGCTATGGTAATAAAGGAAAACCCCCTCCGAGATCCTTATAAGACCCTATGAGACTAGTTGAACATTCGAGGATGAATGTTCTAAAGGGGGGAAGGATGTTATATCCCATATTTTGTACGTCGGAATATTTTAAGTTGGTTGCGACAAGTTATGAACAAGGCTATTTTTCCGACTTTATTTTAAGGCATAAGTTGCTTATGATTTTATTGGTATGGAACCTTAAGGAAAATATGGGGCCAAAAGTGAAGTTTTGGAAACTTGAAATTTCATGAAAAAAAAAAAGCATATGGCCGTGTGGCACATGTGTGCCATGGGCCACATGTGCTAATTATATAAGGTAGCATAAGATGATAATTAAATCATCTTCATCATTTCCACACCTAGAAAGTTCAAGAAATATGGAGAAAAAAAATGAACGGCCATTCGGCCATGTCTAAACCGAGAAAGAACAAGGAGATATTGATCATGAAAAATTCTTTCTCCTAGCTTTTCTACTAAATGGAAGGTCCTCGTTAATGTGGAGTAGTTGTTGGGGCAAGAAAAACGTTCGTTGTTTCCATGAACAAGTCTAGCCGAATAGAGAAGTTGAAGGAAAAGGTAGGTTTAATCTTCTTTATGTGTTTTATGGATGATTTGTACATGTTGTGAAACGTAGAAATGAATGAAGTTCATGAAAATATGGATGTGGATACTTGGCCGTGCATGTGTGATGTTATGTTGTAGTGAAGAATTAGTTTTATTTAGTGTTCTTGGTTGTTGTGTTGTGGATACTATGATGATAATGGAAATTTAATGGTGCAAATCGAAATTATAGTCGTTTGTGGCTTGCTTGGGAGCCAATAGAATTTTAATGTAGTTTCTTGAATTTATGGAAATAATGTTGTCAATGTGTGGGTTGTTGATGTAGTTTATGAGTTTTGGAAGAAAGAAATATGTTAAAGTTGTTCATGTTGAGTTGGGAAGGTTTCGGGTTCCATGGTGCATTGGTTGGATGATTTGAATATTTGCGGATTGTTTGAAATGTTCTTGAATCTTGTTTGAATAGTTTCGGATTATTACTTGAACATGTGATCGTCGATGTTGGTTTGAATATATGTAGTTGAATTGAGTATAAATGAATGTCGTCGAATTATGTAGAAAGGAGTTATTAATGTTAGAATGCGTTTGAAATTAATTATTGATGTTGTTTATATGGTTGTTGGTATTGTTGTTGGAGATTTGGCCGAGTTGAATTCTCGGGGTTGTTGAATTATAGGGGAGATGCTGCCCAAATTTCTGTAGATAAAATGATGGCTTGGAATTGAATTCTTCGATGCTTATGACTAATGTTAGTGTCCAATGATGTTGTTGTAGATTTTGAGAAGACGAGACTTAAGTTTGGACTAGCTTAGGAAGCGGAAGAGGTATGTGAAGCTTATTCCTTCTTTCCTTTGGCATGTCTTAGTGGTAAGTAGGCGATGATACGAGCCTCGGGGTAACTCCACTCTTATGATCCGAGCATGATTACGATTTTTATTTATCTCTTGATGATAGCATTCTTAGTGTACAAGAACTATGGTTCTTATGTCATTCGTGTAATTGGATTTTAAATGTTGCATAAAGGATTTTTGTTCTTAAAAAGTTCTATGTCTAAAAATGTCCGTAACTTTCATAGACCGAACCGGATGGCTTTGATATGCTCATAAATGATCCTATAATGTATAAGGCCCGTAACTTTCATAGGCGGGCTCGGATTGGTTTGACGTATGACTATGACCCTACGGTTCTTTAATATGCTTATGATGTTTGATATGTTTCCGAGTAGTGTCCGAAAGATATTTGAGGTAACTTTTTGTCCCGATTTTCAAATGACGATTCGTTTATTTCATTGAGTCTCGAAAATGATTTATGTGCATATGGTTTCTCACTACTGCGCTCGTGCCAAGCTCAATGTGTCTTTCACCGAGTCCGGGGCCGGGACACGTATTCGTGCACACTCCACCGCATTATTCACCGAGTCCCTCACTGGAGGGCCGGACACGCTATATATATATATATATATATATATATATATATATATATATATGATGTGATGACATGGGGATGGCGTCCAGGATGGCATATGATGATTCCATTCACCGAGTCCCTCACTAGAGAGCCGGGACACGCTATGTATATATATATGATGACATGATGGCATGATTTTACTTACCGAGTCCCTCACTAGAGGGCCGGGACACGCTATATATACATGTATATGATGATTTTACTTACCGAGTCCCTCACTAGAGGGCCGGGACACGCTATGTATATATATATATATATATATATATGCATATGTACATGAGTTAAGTTTCAGAGGCAAGCCTTACAGTTTTCTGGTTACTATACTGGTTTTTTTATACTTCGTATGTCAGTATGATTCTATTTACTGTATTCCATGCTTTACATACTCAGTACATATTCCGTACTGACCCCCTTTCTTCGGGGGCTGCGTTTCATGCCACGCAGGTGCACCCAGATGAGTAGAAGATGTTCCAGCTGGATTGGCGAGCTCCATTTCCTCCCGGAGTGTTGCCGAGTCAGAGTGCTTTTGATATGGTATCTGGAGTTATGTTAGAGACTTTGCAGACAGTGTCGTGTGTATAAGATGTTAGTTTTGTAAGCGGCTATGTAAGCCGATGAATTATTATGCATTGTGTTATAAGTTTCATATGTTACAGATTTTCTTTGGTTTAAGAAAGATGAAAAGCATGTTTGTTTCCTGGAAGGTTTTCATTATGCACTCATGTGACGATTTGAGGGCCCAACATGATTATGAGTGTAACGAGAGTCAGCGGGTTCGCTCGGCCCTAAGTAAGGGTCGGGTGCCCATCACGCCCTACCAGAAATTAGGGTGTGACACTAGACATATGGACGGGACAGGACCCTGTCATGCCCAAACATGAATATATACATATGTACCAAAAGAATGATCAATGGCACCTCCGGAAAAGTGGAGTGCTCTCGAACCAGCTAATAGCTCCTATGAGTCTGGATCACCTCCCTGTCTACCTGTGGGCATGAACACGAATCAAGAAAACGACGTCGCATCGAATATTGTACTGAGTATGTAAGGCATCATCAATAATGTAACATCAATGAAATAACAAGGCATCAAATGAGGAGCAATCTGTGACTGACTGGATCATAAAAGAAATAATGCATGCTGGCTTATTCTCATAATCATCATCATATCATGTATGCATAAATATATAAGCTGCCTGACCATATAGGTGCGGTGTGATAATCAATAGCATTAGCCTGCGTCCAGGCCTCCCGCGTCCGGGGTACCATCTCATACCGCCCACTAGTGGTGTCTGCCCATGCCATCTGGCCATGGTGTATACGCTGCCCTCCTTAGAGGTGACTGCCCGGCCATATAGGCGCGGTGTAACATCATCATCATATGCTCATCATACTATAATTATCATAATGCATGCATAGAAACTCGGAGACAGCTATACCTTATCGGGGTGACAGAAGGTCGTGAACCCCGATTACATTATGGAGCATTCATAAACATTCTGCCTCACCTTGAAGGAATTAACATAAGGTGAGTGTATATAATAATCCACATCAATAGATTATAGGATAGCATTATTAGCTTTATGAGATCATCATATCATGAGCTCTAGAATATTTAGACTTAAGCTCATCATCATCATTATCGTGCTCATAATGTATCTCTTATCTCATATGACTATTCATGAACAAGAACTCTTAGTTTTCTTGAAGATAAGAAATTCATGAAGGAGAAGGGAAATCATGCCATAAGATTCATGCCTTAGAAAGAAAGGACTAGCCTCACATACCTTTGTCGCTTAACTATTCTATCGCTTGCTTGTTCTCCTTTAATGCACACGTTCTACCTTCAAGAGAATTCGTATCGACATTAGCTAAACAATTACAAGAACGTGCTTCTTAAAGCTAGAGAAAATTGGGCAGCATTTCCTTTGTTTATACGACTTCCTCCACATTCCATATTAACTCCCAAACATTCATAATAGCAATCACAATGTCATAGACAACAATCATCATTCATTTGCATTTTTCCACATTCACAATTTCACTTCAAATTCTCCATAATCATGACAAAAGTTCAATATCGCGTTCTTTCACATATAGTACTTATTCCATGTTCTAAATGTCATTCATAACGTATTTACAATTTCAACATATCAATACCCACAACTCAATCCAAACTTCTACTCAACAATGACACTATTGCCACATTTATGACCCATTTCCTATTTCCTTCTATAATCCAAGTGTTTCAACTTTTCAATACTTCAAACAACATGAGAAGATCACGAAACTTACCTTAGATAGTGTAGAAACAAGCCTTGAGTGGAAGTATCCTTCTTGCACCAAAACCCTAGTTCACTTCCCTTGGATTTTCTTGGCTTAGATGACTTTAATGTGTTTCACACTCTTGATTTATGTTGGTTTGATGAAGTTGATCATCAATTTCCTTTGTGTTCTTGTGGATGAAGTGTAGAGAATATTCTAGAGAGTTCTTGACTTGTGTGGAATGAAAATGAAATGAAAGAATAATAAGAGAGAGGTCCCTTATATTAATTAAAAATCTGTCCCGACTAGAACATACGGACCAACATACGGTCCGTATATTTTTCACTGGCTGTATGTTTGGTCCAGTGAAGTGTACCATTCTGGGCTGAACCTACGGCTAGACATACGGTCCGTGGATTTTATACGGCCAAAGATGTCTGGCTGTATAATGCCCAGCTATCCGAGACTTGTTCTCGTCGACTCGTTTGATCTCCGATCCTTATGGAACCTTCTTAACACTTGTTTAACACCTCAATACCGATCTAGCAGATGTTATAACTCTTCCTCAAAGCATCATTAAAACATCATTAACTCGATACTCGTAAATCTTGCCCGACACACAACATATGACTTGCTTTCCTTAACAACTTTCTTCGCTTACCTCGAATGTCTTTGAAAATCTTAATTAAGACCATTAAAGGTTATTCCTCTGTTATCAATACATCGTACACGTCATGCCCTTCATTATTCTATTCACTGTACGTTAACGGGAAATTTTCTAAGGTGTAACATTCTTCCCCCCTTTTGGAACATTCGTCCTCGAATGTTAAGTCATCGGGAATTCTATAAAAATTTCGCCAGATTTTTCCCTATAATATGGCACTACCATCCTGTCACAACAACCCATAATAACATTGCCTCACAGGGCCACAACACAATAGCAATATAACTTGGCCTCACACGACCCATATACATAAAAGAAAAGCATACATACCTTATAATCTCGGTGTCTCATCATAGATCTCTTCCGGGGGCTGAAATAGATGCGGGTATGTGGATTTCATCTTCTCTTCCGCTTCCCAAGTCATCTCTTCTCGGTTGTTATTTCGCCATAAGACCTTAACTGAAGCCACTTCCTTATTTTGAAGTTTTCGTACTTTCTTGTCCAGTATGGCAATGGGCACTTCTTCATAAACTAGCTTTTCTGTCACCTGTACATCATCTCTTGGCACAATCTTTGTAGGATCTCCCGCACACTTGCGGAGCATTGAGACATGGAAAAATGGATGGACTAATTCCAGTTCTGAAGGTAAGTCCAATTCATACGCTACTTGACCCACCTTGCGGATAATTTTATAGGGTCCAATATATCGAGGACTTAATTTTCCTTTCTTACCAAATCTCATCACCCCTTTTAGTGGCGACACCTTCAAAAACACCCAATCATCGACATGAAATTCTAAGTCTCGCCGGCGGTTGTCCGCATAAGATTTTTGGCGACTTTGGGCTATCAACAAACGATCTCGAATCACCTTGACTTTTTTCACTTCTTGCTGAATCAACTCAGGGCCTATCAATTGTACTTCTCCGATTTCAAACCATCCAATTGGAGACCTGCACTTCCTTCCATATAAAGCTTCATATGGAGCCATTTGGATACTAGAATGGTAGCTATTATTATATGCAAACTCAATATGGGGTAAGTGGTCATCCCAACTACCACCAATATCTAGAACACATGCTCGTAGCATATCCTCTAAGGTCTGAATAGTACGCTCGGCCTGTCCATCAGTTTGCGGATGAAATGCGGTGCTGAGCCTTACTTGAGTACCCAAACCTTCTTGGAAGGATTTCCAGAACTTGGCTGTAAACTGTGTCCCTCTGTCCGTAATAATGGATATCGGAATACCATGGAGTCGCACAATCTCCTTGAGATACAATCTTGCATAATCCTCTGCTGAGTTGGTGGTTCTGACAGGAAGAAAATGAGCTGCTTTCGTGAGTCTATCCACGATCACCCATATGGAATCATATTTACTTCGGGAGCCAGGTAATCCCATAATAAAATCCATGTTGATCACTTCCCATTTCTAAGTAGGAATTTCCATGGCTTGCAATAATCCTCCTGGCTTCTGATGTTCGATCTTTACTTGCTGGCAATTTGGACATTGAGCTACAAATTCTGCTATGTCTCTTTTCATACCATCCCACCAATATATCATCTTGAGATCATGATACATCTTTGTTGCTCCTGGATGAATAGAATACCGAGAATAATGGGCTTCTTCTAGAATTCGACGACGCAATTCTGCAACGTTCGGAACACATAGCCTGCCTCGGTATTTAAGAACTCCTTCTATAGAAATTTCAAATGGAGACTTCTCTTTCTCATGAAATGTACCTCTATAATGGCTCAACTGAGGATCTTCGTATTGCCGCTCTTTTACTTCCATGTTCAGGGACGAAACAGTGGGATTATTAACACTAACTCCTGCACCACCTGAATCAATTATACGTACTCCAAGATTAGCTAGTTGGTGGAGCTCATGAATCAATTCTTTCTTCTCCGAGGGAACTTCACATAGACTGCCCATTGATCGGCGGCTAAGCGCATCAGCTACTACATTTGCTTTCCCGGGATGGTATAAAATATCGACATCATAATCTTTCAATAATTCTAACCACCGCCTTTGCCGCAGATTCAATTCCTTCTGTTTGAAAATGTATTGGAGACTCTTGTGATCTGTATAGATATCAACATGCACACCATACAAGTAATGTCTCCACATTTTTAACGCATGAATAACGGCAGCCAATTCAAGATCATGAGTTGGGTAATTCTTTTCATGTTTCCGCAGCTATCTCGAAGCATAAGCAATAACTCTACCATGCTGCATCAATACACATCCTAACCCAATACCAGAAGTATCACAGTACACCACATAACCATCTGGCCCTTCTGGGAGTATTAAGACTGGAGCTGAGGTTAATCTGTCCTTTAACTCTTGGAACCTATGCTCACAAGCATCATTCCACTAAAATTTGGCTGAATTTTGGGTTAGCTTCGTCAACGGGGCTGAAATAGATGAAAATCCCTCTACAAACCTTCTATAATAACCTGCCAATCCCAGAAAATTACGAACTTCTGTAGGCGTCGTAGGCCTTGGCCAAGTCTTCACAGCTTCAATTTTCTGAGTGTCAACTCGAATGCCATCATCTGAAATAACATGACCCAGAAATGTCACACAACTCAGCCAAAACTCGCACTTTGAAAATTTTACATACAACTCCCGGGTTCGAAGAATTCCAAGAACAACACGCAAATGGTCTGCATGCTCTGATTCTGTACGAGAGTACACCAGAATATCGTCAATGAATACTATTACGAATAGGTCCAAGAGAGGCCTGAATACATTATTCATCAGATTCATGAACACTGCCGGGGCATTAGTTAGCCCAAATGACATCACCCGGAATTCATAATGGCCATATCTCGTTCTGAAAGCTGTCTTAGGAATATCTTCTTCTCTAACTCTCACTTGATGGTAACCCGATCTCAAGTCTATTTTGGAGAACCACTTGGCACCTTGCAATTGATCAAACAAATCATCAATTCTCGGAAGAGGATATTTGTTCTTTATCGTCACCTTATTCAGCTATCTATAATCGATAGACATTCGTAGGGAGCCATCTTTCTTTCTCACAAATAAGACTGGTGCTCCCCACGGTGATGAACTAGTCTAATAAACCCCTTCTCGAGAAAATCTTTCAACTGCGCCTTTAGTTCTTTCAATTCTGCCGGAGCCATTCGATAGGGAGGAATAGAAATAGGCTTGGTATCCGGCAACACATCAATGGCAAAGTCAATTTCTCTTTCTGGAGGAAGGCCTGGAAGTTCATCTGGAAATACATCCGGAATTCATTCACTACGGCGACTTTGCTTCGGTATCATGAACTCGGACTAAGTGATAGATATAGCCCTTAGCTATCATCTTTCTTGCCTTAAGGTAGGAAATAAACCTACCTCTTGGAGATGTCAGATTACTTTTCCATTCAAGCACGAGCTCTCCCGGAAATTGAAATCGAACTACTTTCATTCGGCAATCAACATTAGCATAACATGAGGCCAACCAATCCATACCCATAATCACATCGAAATCTAACATTTCCAGCTCAACTAAATCAGCTTTAGTTTGGCGATCACATATCACAATCATACAATCTTTGTATACTTGTCTAGCTATCATGGGACCACCAACCAGAGTATATACCTCAAAAGATTTAATTGGCTCGGGTTTCACTCCAATACGGTTAGCAACATATGGAGTAATATAAGATAAGGTAGAACCCGGATCCATCAATGCATACATATTATGAGAAAATACGGACAATATACATGTAACCACATCTGGGGAGGACTCAAGATCCTGTCGTCCGGCTAAAGCATATATGCGGGCCGAGTGGCACCCGGGGATGTCTCTGGCCTCTCGCCGGCTCGCTGGAATCAGGAGTCTGCCTACCGGCGCATCGACAGAAGAACCAGCGACCGATCCTCCTGGTCGGACCCCAAATCTACCACTCAATCGGCGGCAATCTCTCATCCGTGCCTAACCCGGCCACAAGTATAACAAGCATCCAACCCCGGCGACACCGTCCGGAATGTAATCTACCGCATTGATCGCATCGGCCGCACCGGGAGGTCTCCTCTCGGCTATAGTCTCCCCCAAACCGTGAACCCGGGCCCTCGAACTCGACCTCGTCCCGAACCCGAAGGAGCGATCAAATCTCCCGCCCGTAAATCGGGGAGGTGCACTAGTCACCGACCGGCCCGAGTGCCTAGAATATGTCTCGTTTAATCCCCCTCTGTAATCACTGCCTGCGCCCATAGATCTGGCCCTTTTGCTTTGCCCTCTATCAATATCACGATCACCCCTTTGCGGAGGTTGTTGTTGTCACGACCCAACCCCGTGGGCCGCGATTGGCGCCCTATTTGGACACCCCAAACAGACTTCCATATCAAATCATCATATTTTAACTTGGCTCAGATGTCATATTCATCATTTTAAATAGAAATGCAAACAACAATGTCTTAAGCGGTCGCATGTACCAAAAATATCATATCAAGGTCAAAGAGGCGGCGGAATGCACGTCGCCGGATATAAGCACATATACAAATGTACGTGCCGTTTAGGCCGCACCCAACCGATAGGTTAGCGGAATACACACGCGTATTCATACACATATACAAACGTATAGGCCGCTTAGGCCATAGTAGCGAACGGACCACAATGCATACGGCACTATAACCGAACGAACATACACATGACCCATTACCCACATAAATGACTACAGTGCCTCTACAAACCGAAACAAACATATGACGATGTGGCCCCGCCGTACCCAAATAATCAAATATACAAAAACATAAACAT
>NW_026718599.1:0-13119 GCF_029784015.1 Lycium ferocissimum | reverse complement strand
CCCGGGCCCCCATAGGTGGGGAGTTCCCCGCCCCCACGGCCGGGCTTACCCTACACGGTGGGCGGTTTTTGTAGTATCTATATAGTACTCCAAAGGTAAAGTTAACTTACACAATATCTATCGGGGGGTAGACAAACAGAGTTACAGGTTATATCACTCTCCTATGTCATGTTTTATGTTCTCTATTATAATTTCGTGATATTATCATGCCTTACATACTCAGTACATTACTCGTGCCGACGCCCCTTTTTGTGGGCGCTGCGTTTACGTACGCGCGGTACACTCGGTGATAAGAGCTATTGCGAGAAGACGTTCCGGGCGGAGTTGGTAGGCTCCATTTATTGCCTCAGGCCGCCGAGTCGATTATATGTCTTTGTGCAGTTTGTTCGAAGTTAGAGACTTTGCGGACAAAGTCGTGAGTCCCGAAGTGTCGGCTTTTGAGAGTGGGTCCATTAGCTAATCTATTTTTATTACGCATTATGTTACAGAGTCTTTACGCTTACAGTAATCGTGTTTAAATTGAGAAACGACAAAAAGAAATTTTGAAAATTTTACTATGTATTTTACCTTTATTTGATTTAAGCATCCAAAGAGAATATGTGAGTAATAAGAGTCAGCGGGTTCGCTCGGCTCCGAATATGGGGTCGGGTGCCCATCACACCCTGGTAAGATCAGGGTGTGACAAAAACAGATAATGTCTGGAATGAAAGTATACATCTAGAAAGAGAGATCTTCAGGTGGCATGGCATGGATAGAAGCTCACCCTCGGATCCGATCAAGCTAACTAGCTTCAAGCTAGAGATGTGGTCTGAATGAAATCTCTGGAACATAATCTGCACTCAAAAAGGGTGCAGCAAGGTAGTATCAGTACAAACACTATGTACCGATAAGCATCGTAGGTCAACTAAGATTAGTTCACGCATATAAGTATAAAATCAACAAGATAAACAAATAGGCACTTAATACTCAAATCCAAGTCACAAAATATCCCATAATAGAGTCACAGCCTAAGATGAAGCTTCTACACCGCAAATCTGTCAAGTTTTAATAATCTTACCTGATAATTACAAGTCCAAGTTCCGTCCCAAGGTAGAGTCACTAATAGACAATTTAACTCAGTCAATGGTCATATTTATACCACAATAGGCATTCAACATCCATACCAACCTCAGAACCAAACGAGCATATCATAATGCAGAATAAAAATGTAGTGATGTACAATGCAAAATATGATGAAGTGCATGCAATGCACTGGCCAACTACACACTGTACGCTCGTGCTCACTAGTGTCATTGCCTAGAAGTCATGACCTGCAGGGAACCCATGGTGTCTATGTACCACTCGTTCCGGATACACTCCTCGAATCCGAGCTCACAACTAGGCCACATCCTCACCCCCGGTTAAATGTGGCTTTTCATTTGTATAGTAACACTGTCACATCACTCTCAATGATCAATTTATCAAGCACCATGTATCAAATAGTATCACAAGTTCAACAATAAGATTATATTAACTTCTTCACTAATTCCACATCACAATGTACGTCTCAACGTATTCCAGTACATTAGTATGTATGGACTATGAACAATAGCAATATCAATGTCAAACACAAGGCATCAGAGCGGGACTAGGAGTACCCCTCCACTCGAGCTTAGGAATGCCCGGCATGGCCAAGGTGACTCTCTTGGCGTGACAGTCCAATATCGCGTGATAAGAAAAAGGCCAGGACATCCCTAATATAATATCAAAGTCCACCATATCGAGAATCATCAAATCTACCCAAGTATCACACCCCATAAAATTAACCCAACAAGACCAGTAAACTCGATCAACAATCATGGAATCTCTAACCGGAGTAGACACATGAACAGGTATATCTATGCTATCACAAGGCAAATCCCAACCAACAGCATGATATGCAGATAAAAATGAATAGATGGATCCTGGATCAAATAACATAGATGTTGCTCTATGACGGACAAAAATATTACTTGCAATAACAGCATCTGAGGCCTCTGCCTCGGGCCTACCTAAAAATGAGTAACAATGGGCCCCACCACGTCTAGCCTGAGATTCCCCTCTTGCACTTTGAGACCTACCTCTAGCTGCCTAGGATCCACCTCTGGAACCCTGAGAACCACCGCGGCCTGACTGAGCGCCGCCCCTCTGAGAAGCACCACCTCAACCACCAGACGATGTCGGAGTCCTCTGTGGCTGATAATCCCATCTGGGTCGAGAAGGCATCCTAGCAATATGTCCAACCTTTCCACAAGAAAAACAAATCAGAGGGGATGAAGGCTAATAAACTAAAGCTGAGGACCCGGATGAAACAACCCTGTCTACTGGTCAGGAAAATGAACTCTTAGGAGTTCTCTATCTAGGTGGCTAACTAGGGGAGCCCGTAAAGTTGAATGCACGAACGGTTTAATATGGCTGATGCAGCCTAAAAGACCGACTAGTGCCCCTTGAACTAGAACCACCCTAACTCCCAATCGACGCGGTCTTTTGTGGCCGCCACCAAATGACACACCTTAGCACCCTCGATCATACAAGCATGGTCGATGATAAACTAGAAGGAAGCCCCCATAGCCTCCATCTGAAGGCAAGTAATCTGTAGAGAGTCGACTAGCCTACCAACAAAACGGCTGATCCTGTCGGCCTCAGTAGGGATCAAAGGAGTGGAATAACTAGCCAGATATAGAAAATGGGTCACATAGGTCTCCAAAGACATACCTGTCTGCTCAAGATGTAGAAACGCCTCCCTATGCGCCTCTCTTAAAGATCGGGGAACATACTTCTCAAGGAAGGCTCGGTAGAACTGAGTCCAAGTCAGGGGAGGGGAACCTTCAGGTCTGTAAGCCACAAAATACCTCCACCAAGTCTTCGTGTCACCGCGAAATAGGTAGGACACATAGTCAACCCCACTGGTCTTCACGATCCCCATCGGATATAGCAACTCATGAATATCTAGAATGAACTCATAAGCTTCCTCAGAAAAAGTACCCGACAACCTCGGCGGCTCTAACTTACTGAACCTCCCAATAAGAACCTGATTAAACACGAACACAACAGCGCCATCTATGGGCTTAAAATCATCACCAGGAGCGGGTATCGCATCAATACGGGGAGCCATAGCTGCAGCGGGTTGTGCTACCTAAGTAGGGCCCTGCTTTGGGGTTTGTGAACCTCCGCCAAGAGTAGTAACACCAGCAGCAGCCTGTTGGGCATCTAGATGAAGTAATACCATGGCCACAGTATCCTGCATGGCCTGATCAGAAGTAACCTCGGGCTGTGTCTGTGCTGGGGCCACCTCCTCAGGCTCTGGAGACGGAGATCTCTCTCGCCGCTGTCCTACCACAGGAGCCCTGCCCCTGGCTGGGGCAGCCCCGCGGCCTCTAGCTCTGCCGTGCCCTCTGGCTGTCACTCGCCCTCTGGTGCCAGCCATAGCTGCGGGCTCTGGCACCTGACCTCAGGCCTTAGTAGCTCGAGTCCTCACCATCTGTGAGAGAAGAGATAAGAGTCATATGCCAATTTGATCTTTTAGATACCGATTAGAATAAAGTAGCACGAAAGAATGAAAGAAAGTGAGATTTCATAAATGTCCTGTAGCCTCTCGTAGATAAGTACGGAGCTCATCGTACCAATCCACGAGACTCTACTAGATACGCTCTTGTATTATAGACCGGGTAACCTAAGGCTCTGCTACCAACTTGTCACAATCCAATTTGACTAAGTCGTGCAGGGACTTACCTTTCTCACCTCGGTAAGCGAACCCTCAACCCAATGATAAGTAAGGACATAAATAATTAAATCAAGCAAGTGGAATAGAATTATTACGTAAGTTTCACAATAATATATAATAGAAATAGAGCGGAATAAAGAAAATACCCCCAGGGTCTGGTCTAAGTCATACAAGAGCATCTAAATGAAATAATACAAGTCTGGAATATAATAATACATCAGTCTGTCTATGTCTCAGAGTAGAAAAGTAAGACATAATAATAAGAGGAGTCTTCAAGGCGGCGAACGACTCGTGCTCACCCTGGAAACTCGATGCTAATGCTGAAGGGGACTATCAGCCACGGGAGACGGATGAAAACCCAACCTGGTTCTCTGCATTCATAAAAGAATGCAGCAAGTGCAGATCAGTACAAAACCACAGTACCGATAGATATCATAGGCTGACTAAGTATAGCTAACACAATTCAGACAATAAAGCAAGGTAGGCAGATAAATCAACAAGTATAAGCCGAACATAATCAGAACCAAGTACACTTCATCACCTAAGTAGAGCATCTAAACCCTAATGCAAAGTCTCAATATTTCCAATCTGAAACCAACATCACAAGTAAAACACCAAATTATCTCAATATAAGCCATGATGCAATGCCATGCAAATGCTATGTACACATGTACTCCGGACGAAAGCATCGACGTCTCGATAGCACAACCCAATGTGACTCGCGAAGTCTAAGTGCCACTCGTCACTAATCTTTGCCTAACAGACAGACGAGACTCGAATCTTTGCCCACGAAGGTTCTCACTGGAACCACCTTGGGGGACCCACGGAGTCCATGCACTCACTCAATCCACGATTTTGGGACTAACATCGAGATATCGGACTCTATGTCACTCTCGTTTAAAATCGAGCCCATTTCTAATCACATTGTTTATCAAGTACCAATAATGTATCAACAATATATCATGAGAGTGCATGCAATGCATGTATCAACATCAATAATCAGATCAATATCACAAGTACCAACAATGGGTACGCCAGCAATACATCGTCATGTCACAAGTGCCAACATAGGTACACCAATAATATCATGGAAAAACTACACAAGTCATATAGAACTCTATCCGCGTGTCAACATCAACCCGTAAGATACTACAATATCACAATCAAGAAGGAACAACAGATTCCAGTATCTACTAACATCACGTGGAATTAAACCAATACAATAGAACAATCAAGTCACAACACAACGGGGTGGCTAGCCCCAATCACGCAACGGAATGCCAAACCTCAAACAATATCCAACCCAACTTCATACCCAAAGGTTTACATGCTTGCTCCGACAATATCATCTAAATATATGCTTCGCTACACGAATTCTCACTAAGAGTAAGCCATAACCTACCTGGATGGCCGAACAACAAACACTGACAATCAATCTTTTGCCTTGCTCTTCCGCTGAGACTCTAGATCAAAGAAGTCTAGGCATATTCGAAATCTAGATTAGAAATCATAAAGATTAATACCTATATTACTATCATTCAAATTAGGTCAAAACTAACCCTAGAATTTGGGGAGACGGGGCCCACAACGTCAAAACGAAAAATTCGAGAGTAAAATATCAAATTAAGCACTAAGTGATCATAACCCAACAACTAATTACTAATTTAACTCATGGATTCAACTAATTTTAAAATTCAAGCAAAACCCCCAATTTTGGGTATAAACCCTAACTCTTAGATTCAAGATTCAACACTAATAATGGAAGATATACAATTAACAACCCTAGATACATCATAATCCAGCATAAACTCCAACAATTTCATCATTAATAAGCCTAGATAGAAAATCCATCAAAACCCACTTTTAATCTTCCATTACTAAGGCTAACAAGGAAAAAGGAATTCTAAGATAAATAGGATTACTGAAATAGCAAGAGGGTTAGGAGAGCTTACCACCAAGAATCTTCACCAATAATCTCTAAGAACAGTCCCCAAGAGCTCTATTTTCGTAATGGTATTAAATGATAGACTAAGGGCTTTTAACACTTCATTAAATGAACTTCATTGCACATCGCCAGCCTTGGCGACGCTTCATGACCACCAGTGCCACTCCAGGTGCCAAGACCGCTTTGGCGGTCAAGCCCAAATGGCTTGGATCGCTCCAAAGACGATTTGTAAACGTGTTGGCCGCATAAAGCGGGTACGGACACCGAAACTTACCAAGTTTTCGCACTTTAATTCGATTTTTTGACTAATTCCCGAGGCCATTTGCTTATATTCCACATACATAGACACATATAAAAACACGCTACGAACGCGCTCGTGGCCTCAAAACTTCCAACGGAGGTATCGTTGACCTAGTCAACCCCCGATACCTTAATTCCAATTTCCCAACCCAAGTCCCAAAATGCATCCAAGTGCATTGGGAACCGAACCAGATATACACAAAAGTTCTAAATGATCATCTGGACCTCTCGAAATCGAAGGATTTTTTAAAAAGGTCCGTTTACCCAAAAGTCAACTTTGAGTCAATTCTTTTTCGCTTAAAGCCTATATTTCACAAAAAGTCACCCGAATCAAGTCTGAACACCTTGTGAAGCGTGTCAATGGTCCCTTCGGATAAAAAATGAGCTAACCAATGCTCAGAAAGGGGCTAAAATGCTAGAAAGACTATAACGACCAAACAGGCCATTACACTTACCATATTTTGTCATTGGTAACCCCAAAATAAAATCCATTGAAATGTCAATCCAAGGGGAAGTAGAAACAGGTAAAGGAGTATGAAGGCCATACAGTAATGCTC
This sequence comes from Lycium ferocissimum, assembly GCF_029784015.1. Lineage (NCBI taxonomy): Eukaryota > Viridiplantae > Streptophyta > Magnoliopsida > Solanales > Solanaceae > Lycium > Lycium ferocissimum. Next base: position 6,575 of record NW_026718599.1, on the reverse strand, counting down.
TAGACTTGGCTTGTTTACATTAAAGATAATGAGAACAAACTTTTTCATCATACACTCTTTCAACATTCTTTCTCATGCTAGGCCAATAAAACTGTTCGTAAAGTATTTCCAGCGTTTTGGGTACACTAAAATGTCCAAGCCCTCCATAATATGCTTTTCTAACAAATAGTTCACCCACCCAAAGTACAGTTAGGAATACACAACTTATTTTCCTTAATAGAAATTCATCTTGATGATTGAACTTCTCAAAAGGACCCAACTTGTATTCTTCAAAAATCTTGCCAAAATCAGAATTAATAGCATGGAATACCTTGATTTGGTCAAAAACCAACAACTTTGAAGTAAGAGTAGAGACAAGACATAACTTCTTGAGAGCATCAACAACTACATTCTCTTTTCCTTGTTTGTAGTCAATTGCATAAGGAAAAGTTTCAATAAATTCCACCCATTTAGCATGCCTACAACTGAGTCTACCTTGGCTATTCAAATACTTTAACAATTCATGATCATTCTGAACCATAAATTCTCGAGGCCACAAGTAGTGTTGCCATGTCGCTAAAGCCCTTACCAAGACATATAACTCCTTGTCATAAGTTGAGTAGTTCAAGGTTGTGCCACTTAGCTTTTCACTAAAGTATGCAATTGCCTTGGAGTCTTGCATCGAAACAACACCTATGCCTTACTTACTAGGCATCACACTCAACTTCACTTAGAAAAATTAGGCAATTGCAAAAGAGGAGCAGAACACAATTTATCTTTTAGCAAGTTAAACACATCAGCTTGTTCTTTTGTCCATGTAAAAATCTTATATTTCTTAATAACATTAGTTAAAGAGCAGCAATGTTGGTAAAATCTCGCACAAACTTCTTATAAAAACTACTGGAAACTGACGACAATATTTAACAGCAGTGTTTAGATAACGACGTAAAAGTGTCCTTTTTTATGCAAATCACCCAAGAGAGTCCAACAACTGAGTTTAAGCTATTTAAGAATTACAAATCAGTTTCTTGCAATATAAATCACCATCCGCATCTATGGGAACTTTCAAACTTCGATCTCGAATTCACTTACCCGGAATGTTGATTTTGGTCAACTCTTACTTTTTATCTAACCTCTAGTTTTTTATTTTCTTCTTCAACACGCAACCGGTTGCCTCGGGACCCGAGCCAACTATCCCCATAAGCCATAATATACATGTTGAACATAAAATTAATGTCATTTTGGGGAAAAAAGTTTTGAATACAAATGATAGGACAAATGCGTGTCCCGACCCAACCGGAGGGCACACGAGCACCCGTGCTAGCCCACCGGCACCCTTAACATACTTACACATCACATCTGTCCCAGGAGCCACATAGTCAAATCATGCTTTTCATTCATCATCATTCTAATCTCATTGGGCAACAACACATCTATATCATCATTAACAACTATGCCCATATAAATGTACATAAATGCTCGACAAGGCTATCAAAATAATATTCCAAAATATAGGCCGACAAGGCCAAACATATCTAACCATATACACATGTCTACGAGCCTCTAAGAGAGACGCATATCACAACATATGGGCGGGACAGACCCCGCCGTGCCCATGAATATGTTCCAAAGAATCTATACCAAAGGCGTAGCTCCGAATGAAATGGAGCTCCGCTATGTAGTCCCTAAGAAAATACAGCTATGGATCAAGTTCTGCTCCACACCACTGCGGGTACGCGGCGTCCACAAACAAAAGGACGTCAGTACGAAAAATGTACTGAGTATGTAAAGCATGATCAATATCAATGTGAAAGAATAATAGATATCATATGAAACAGCATAAGATGGGAGATAATAGCATCATCGTCATAGCACTTACTTGCTTTCCATAGGGACATTCCATTTCTATTGCGTATCTGTGTACATATATCCATATCCGTACTCATTTATCTTTCGTATCCATTTTCGTATTCGCATTCATATTTCCTTTCATACTAATGTTCATATCATATACATTGCATATACATAGCCTTTACTTGGCATTTACATATTATTAACATATTCGTACTCATATAGATGTCATATACATAGTATTTATAGAGCATACCCGACCACGAAGGTTCAGTGTTTCACATAGCTGGCCCTACCAAGGCTGATGTCATACCCAGCCCTCTCAAGGCTCGGGGTTGTTCGTACCCAACTAACGAGAGGTGTGCGTGCATCGTCATATATAGATATATACATATACATATTCACTATATTCTACCCGGCCATATAAGCTCGGGGTTCACATTAGCCACTCATGGGCACATATACATATAAGCTCATAATTATCTTTAGCCTTTTTACTATCGTCATTCATTACATTCTATCTTTAGAGGATTACTCGTCGTATGAGAGACTTAGTACAATCGTATCATTTGAGCATCATAAGCTTAGTAGCTTCTAGAGATAGGATCATTAGAGAATATCGTAGACTCGTAGAAGGATAAATATTTAGCCAAAAAACCATGCCTTATGAAAGAAGGGTTAGCCTTACATACCTTTTCGTGCAACAATTCTATCACTTGCTCGTGCTTCTTCAAGGCTCACGTTCTACCTTCATTGAAGTGCATACTAACATTAGAGAATGGATAGCTTAGCATTCATGACTAATTCTAGAGAAAATCGGATAGCATCTCCTTTATTTATACGACTTTCTCTATATCATATATCAACTCCCAAACATCAATAATAACATTCACAATATCGTCACAATAGCCTTTAGTCAACTACATTACTCTTACTTCACCATTCACTCCAATTCATCCATATTCATGGTCATATCACATAATTCCGTTCGTTCATATTCAAGGTCTATCCCACGTTCTCAACATCATTTATAACATGATTATATTCATAATGTATCAAGAATCATAACTCAATCCAAACATCTATTCAAAAGTGACACTATTCACACATTCATGACCCATTTCACACATTCATGACCCATTTCTATATCCTTTTGCAATCCAAGTGTTCCAACTTCCAAATACTTTAAACAATGTGGAAACATCATAAAACTTACCTTAGACGGTGTAGGATTAAACCTTGGTTGCATATACCTCACTTGAGCAAAACCCTAGTTTTTCCTTCACTTGATTTCCTTGCTTTTGATGAACTTTAATGGGTTTTCTTACTTTGATTCACTTGGTTTGATGATAAGAACCTTTGATTTCCCTTGGATTCTTGTTCATGAAATATATTGAAGGTTCTAGAGACTTTAGAGAGAAGTGGGGAAGTGTTGGAAATGAAATAATGAAGTTGGAATCACATTTATAGACTTAGAACATTTCAGCCCGTCGGGACTTCCACGGACTGTTCCACGGTCCGTGGAACATAGTGCTGCCCGTGAAACTGGTCGTGGTTCATGACCAGCCAGCCACCACTTCTGCTGGCAGTTCCACGGACCCTTCCACGGTCCGTGGAATATTATATGGGCCGTGGAACATGGCCGTGAAACCCATAGTTTCACCAAAGTTGATCCCGTCGTCTCGTTTGATCTCCAATCCTTATGGAACCTTCTTAGTACTTGTTTATCACTTCATTAACAAGCTAAGGGGCGTTATAAATCTTCCCCAATACATCATTAAGTTGTCATCAACTTGCTACTCATAAATCGTTTCCGGTACTTATCGTATACATTGTCTTTTCTTGGCAACTTTCTTGTCTAACATCGAATGTCTTTCAAATCTTATTTAGAATCATCAATGCTATTTCTTACTTATTGAAATATCATATACTTCATGCTCTTCATTATCTTATTCACTGTGCATCAACGGAAAATTGTGCATCAACGGAAAATTTTTCGAGGTGTAACAAAATCGTTACTAATTTATTTATATCATTATTTGTTGATTTGGTAAATACATCACGTGAGAATAAGTGTTTTCTCCTAGAAAACGAGTTTAACTACACAATATATGTTATCGGTAGCACATCAAAAAATCTTTTAACATAATTATTATATTGCATAAATTATATATATACCTCAATTAAATATAAGGATAATCATGTTTCATTAATGGCAAATGAGAAAAAAAAAACAATTATATCACTTTCAAAAGCATTTTAAAGTTAAGGAGTTTAAAGTGCATGCTCATTAAAGGTAAACACTTACGCACATCAGGTATGTACTCCAGAATAATAAATATAAGACATGCATCTTTCAAACACATGTTTGTCACTTAATCATAGTTAAATTAAATGAAATGTATCAAATCTCATTTTAATTTTTAAATGTTTATTATCACTTCATTTGCTAGGGCATCACCTAATTTATATTCTTCTCTATAACATTTGGAACAAAAATCCACACATATCTAATCTCTTCAATGGTGAGTTTGATACTCCACTTGATTTGGTAGCCCAAAAAGTACTCAAACTAAAATTCATAAATAAAGAAAAAAAAATGAAATCATTTGCTACCTTACTTGTTTACTTTTATCCAATCTTATTCTCTCTATGAACCAACATATTCATTTATTGATGAATAAAAGTGTCCATGGTTTAGGTTTTTACAGCAAAATTAATGACAAATATTAAGCAGAATTTAATTGCTTGCATATGATGTTATCTCATTTCTTTCCTTTTATTATGACAAATATTTAATATCAATGACTATATATGAAATTGAGTGATGAATTTATTGAGGAGATTATCTGGTTATGAATTTTTAGAGAGAAATACAAGCAGTAAGTAAAAAATATAAATGAAAAATCGTCACATTCAATTTCATAAATCATAAGCCTTTATATTGGCACATAAACATAGTAGATTTCTGCTACAGCTAAAGTATTACAGCATTACAAAAACTATGAAAATAGAATATTCTCCTAAATCAACTATTAGACTCCTCCAACAACTAAACAACTAATTATTCTAGAAAATTGTATCAATAACAGATGCAACATCCAACACATCTCCCACCTGCCTTTGAAGCTTACTATTCAATGAAAACTTGTCTGCAAGAATTTTAATAGTTGCATTTCTGATCCTGAATTTTCTGAAATAACATCAAAGGGCTTTGTGATAACTTGGTGAATCATTGAACCAATATTAATAAACTGATGATACAATAAATTTATATGGTTCCTTGTCATCGGTTGCATCGCTGCACTAAAAAATAAAATTAGCAAGAAATAACTTTTGTCACTCAAAGAGCTACGCACTAAATTGAAAACAACAAATTATTAATTAGAAATAAAAAAATTACTCAGATTAGAATTCGTAAATCGACGTTAAGAAAAGAAAAAAAATGATAGAAACCAATGATATCTTACTTGATTACTACTATCAACTCTTCTTCTCTCCATGAAAACAACGTATTCTATGATTGATGAGGAAAAATGTTAATAGTTAGGGGTTTTTATAGCAAAAAGAATGACAACTATTGTGACCAAATTTAATGGCTTGGATATGATGTAATCTCATTTCTTTCCTTTAATCAATGATTCTTGTAATATATTTTTTGGAATGGATTCCTGAAAATCTAATCTAATTAATCTATATGGATAAGTTTATCAATGTAACGACCCTCCCGGTCGCTATGGAAAATAAAGGACCACCCCACCAAATAGAACCTTCCCAAGGGTAGAACGAGCTATGTAAACTCGGTGGTATAAGTCTAAGAACTGAAAATTTGACTTGTTTGCAATTGTTGTTTAATCTTGTTGAGTCCGTCGGGGGAATGACGTAGGAAATTAGAACTCCGTTGGGAATTTTGAGGCCACGGGTGGATTCGTATGAATGCTTTCTATGTATATGCACATGTTTTGTTGTGTTTGTGAGGTCTCGGATGAAATGTTAGGTGATAAAGTGGAAAACAGGGCAAAAAGTCGAGCTTACTCTCCAAATGGCACCGCTGCGGCGGGGCGGGTAAGGCTACGGCAACACCGCTATAGCGATGAGCCCCTCGCCGCCAGTGATAAGGTTAGCTCGGTTGTCCGCTGTGGCGGGCACATATTATGGCGATGCGCCCGCCATAGCGAGATCGGGTTTCGTTGGTCCACTATACGGGCACTTAGCCGCTATAGCGAGACCGCCGTTAGCCGGTGGTTTGACATTGCGGAGTCGACGAGGCGTAATATAGTATTTTAAACACTTAGTTCCAAATTCTTTATTCATAAAACTCCAGAACCGTTCCCCACAAGCACCTAGGGTAAAATTCCAAGCTAGGGTAAGAATACTCTTGAAAGGTAAGTCTCATCCATCCCTTTCAATCATTCCATACCATCTTCATGATTATCATCCCTTTTATGGGTCTTCAATGGTGAAATTAGTAATAGTAACCCTAGAACTTAATAAACCTTCTATATTTGATGGGTTAGGATTGTTATCACTTATTTATCATCTAATGGCTTGGGTTAACTCCTCTTAATCATGAATTGAACCTCTGGAGCCATGAACTAAGTGATTTGAGACTTAGGGTCAGCATAAATGGAAGCAGACTGAAACTTGGAATCGAGGTTGATTAAATATTGCTATAGTTTCATGCTTGGTGATTACTAAGGCCCTTGGGTTTTTTAAACAGAAATCATTCACCCTTGGGAATTGGG
>NW_026718598.1:0-13935 GCF_029784015.1 Lycium ferocissimum | reverse complement strand
GTCGGTTTTAAATGACCTTTTTTTTTGTGATTTAATAAAAATTTTTCCGATCCCAAGCATGATTTTTTATTTATCCGTCGAGTTGGAAATAAGGATTTTATGCCCATGATTTTGATACGTAAAAACCCTTGGTCCGGAGAGCCCGGATAGCGTGGGTCACTTACGATCCGTTTCGTGTTTTCCCCGGGGTTACCTCTTTCCCCGGGACCCCGGGCCCGGGTATAGATCGTGCGCACTATGATATACTGGTGACCCAACAGGTTCCCCGAGACCTACCCAGGCCTTTTTCCCGATGGAGTTATGCCGATAGGCTTTTGAATATTTTTCGGATGGGGGTTATTTTGGGGGGTTTGGGACCAGATTTAAAACCTTCGGTGTTAACCGTTTTTGGGCCCCGAAGGGTGGCGACCACGTTCGCCCGGGCGAACCTATTGTCACGCCCCAACCAAAAGGTCAGGACAAGCGGACCTTTCCCCTCCCGAGGACTCAACATTTCCTTACTTACACTCGAATATGGCGATCAATAGTTTTTTTTTTGAAATCCAAAAATAAATACTAAAGTCGATACATAACTTAAAGCCCCTTTAAAAATGCAATATATATACACATACATAAATATTACAGACGAAAACAACCCAAAGGGGGGCTACCGCTACCCCCCGTACAAAACAAGTGACCGACAAGACCAAAAGACCTAAACACCCACGCTATTTTACGTCTAAAAGTACAACTTGAAATATATAAAAAAAATTTCCAAAATGGGAACCCCCCGAACGAGGGGAGTTGTCCGATTTCCCTGAGCCGAACCCCCCCAAGTGGCCGGATCGCCGAATCGCGTCCCCACCGGGAGAAAGGGTTTTCGAAGGAATTGATGCGAGATATGTCTTGAATATGTAAAAGCGAGGATAGATAATAATCACCGCGCAATTTAGGAAGGAAGAAGTCATAATCAACCCGATACTACTGACCTTTGCTAAAGAAAACATAAATAAATACACAAGTCCCAAACAGAAGCTTTAAATAGATAATCGCAGTACTAACTAACGTTTTCAAGGTAAGTAATGATAAGAACTCTTCTTTTAAAGGAGTAATACAATACGTCACACGGCGCCGCTCGGCGAGTAATGATAGCCCCGCCCGGGCAGCGACTCGGCTTGATATCAATAATGGCCCCTTCGGGCATTGCACTTCCGGCTTTCAATATCAACAATGGCCCCTTCGGGCATTGCCGCTCGGCATAATAATGATCACGGCCCCTTCGGGCGTATTAGTAATAAATAAATATAGACATAAATAGTAAGTGAAATAAAATAGTAAAACCGCACCCACTTGCGGAGTGGTTTTGGAAAAAAATAGCACACTCGGACATAAGCCAAGGCCATAGCGCGCCCGGACGTAAGTCGAGGCCCAGCACACTGGTGATACTCGAGGCCATCGCTCCGCTACAAACTAAGGCCATAGCAACACTTAGGCATAAGCCGAGGCCATCGACCTCTTACCGAGTGGTTTTAGAAAGTCTAAGTATTAAAATATCGACCCCCGTCGGGGTGGTTTTAAAAAGAAATCAATTTTATGTTTCTTGTACAAAACTAGTTCTTTAAAAAATCATTAGTGAACCACAACCGCGTTTAGAAGCCATTTTTTTGGAAAACCGAGGTAATGATTATATTAATACCGTTATTACACAGCAAAGTATGCTATAGAACATAATGAAATAGTTCAAAAACTCGTCCCTTAATTGTTGTACCAAGATAAGTCGAATGGAGCAATACAAGAGTCTCGGGAGCGCGGGCCCACCTCGGGTCAAGTCGAGGCGGCGTACATGAATTACAAAGATTAGGCTCCCTAAAGCCATCCGTAAAGGTTCCGGAGCGATTCAGATACATTGGCAACCATTACAAAGGTTTAAGCATTCTTTTGACCAAAGATAAGGATTTTAGTTCAATCAAGGCCGAATGAATAGTATGCAAAATCAAACTCGGATTTCCAAGGCGAACTATTCCCGAGGTTCCGATCTTCACCTAGTATGACTAGGACATGCCAAAGGAAGGAAAGGTAGGCTTTACATACCTTGTTCGCGTCTTACGCTCGTCTGAGCTCCACTCCCGTTTCTTCCAAAATCTACAATTGGTCATAATTACCAAATGTGAGTTACAAGCTTTTGAGAGCTCAAGTTTAAATCCTTATTTGCCTACCGAAATTTCGGCAGCATTTCCCCTATAAATTCAACATCCCCGGGAGTTAACCCGGCCATAATATCAACAACAGCCCAACAACAACACCAACAACAACAACAACAATCACTACAAGTTACAATATAACATAACTAATCTTCTTTCCAACATAATGTTATAGCTTCCATTCCAATTTCACCCTTCCAACCTCATGTCAACATTCTCATATCCATTTACTAATCCAAACCATTCAAATGCAATTCGGAAACATTTCATATCATTTCTACAAAATATTCGCAACATATACTACATATGCAAACTTTCCAACAAAGCCATAACGCATCCAAAACTTTTAATCTTTAACATGCATATTCATAGCATATTTCCAACTTCCAATTTCATCAACAATCATCATAATTTGCATCTTAACAATTTCATTTCCATGTTAACATAAAACTAGAATAAAATCACATAATTCCTACAACAACCTAACAATGGATTTTTCATGCCAACTTAAACCATTCTCCTTTCATTTTACTCTCCAAGAATACAACAACACAATTAATACACTAAATAAATTCAACCCTTCTCCCTTCATGCATGGCACCACACGGCCACATCACACACATGCACATACACACAACAATTCCATAATTTTCATGCAACTCTAATCACTATAACACATATACCCATTCCATAACACAAAAACATAGAATTCTTACCTTTTTCTTCAAATTCCAACTTGTGCAAACGTGGTTCTTTCGCTAAACTAATTATACCACGTCGAAGAGCGTCTTGAACTTGTCAAGAATTCAAGAAGGAAGAGATTTTTGGATCAAAGTTGAAGGCTTGGAAATTTTTTTTTTTTTTTTCTTTGGCCGAATAGGGTGGTTTGGTTGCTCTCCAAGTTCTTCTCTGTTTTTCTTGAAAATTCTTGGAATTGTGGAGAATAATATGGTGGCCTCCTTATTTAATCACATAGATTTTAATTCCATGTGGGCCTTGGGCCATATGGCCTTGGCGACCACCTCCCATAATTGGGCCTTAATTCTCTCTTTTTTTTTTCTAGCCCAATTCATCACGGATCCTATTTTAAAATTCCGGGACTAATTTCCAAAATTCCAAGCTTGCCCCTAAAGCCTTGTCCAATGTTCTCGTGTCAATATTTTCCATAAGTAACAACATACGCATCACATAAAATCAAAGCATGGCCTTATTCCTACAAATCACAATTATGTCCAAATTTCCCGAATGTGCAAAAACACGGGATATAACACCTATGGACCGCATTTGGTATGTGATGATGTATGATGATATGATGAGTTTGTTCACCGATGGTGGGGCAAACCCAATGATGAGGCAAATCCCACATTGGTCTAGGCAAATCCCACATCGGTTAATGTTATTTCATATGACGATTATGATGCGTTCGGTATGAGTAAGTATGATTTGTGTGTCGGATGTAAGTACTTTGGTATTTGGGTTTTTATACTCACTTTACGTACCCGACTTCGGTTATGATTTCATTTTACGATGCTATGCTTTACATACTCGGACATATTCCGTCTTGACCCCCTTTCTTCGGGGGGCTGCGTTTCATGCCACGCAAGTACCCACGATGAGTAGGTGATGTTAGCGAGAAGATGTTCCAGCTGGATTGGCGAGTTCCATTTCTTCCGGAATGCTGCCGAGTCCGAGTGCTTGTATGGTATCTGAGATGTTAGTAGAGACTTTGCAGAACGAGTGTCGAGTGTATGATATGTCGGGTCTGTTTTGTAAGCGGCTATGTAAGCCGGTGTGTTTGTATGCATTATGCTACCGATGTGTTTGGCAAGCGGCTATATCAGCCAAAATAATCGTTGTGCCTTATATTACGGTTTTCATACGATCGCATTTTTATTTGATTTGAAAAAACGAAAGGCATGTTTGTTTTACGAAAAATTTTCATCGCGTGCGTATGTTTTGTTTTGTGGGCCCAGTATGGTTATGTGGATTACGAGAGTTTGCGGATTCGCTCGGCCCTAGGTAAGGGTCGGGTGCCCGTCATGCCCTATCGAAAATTGGGGTGTGACAAAGTGGTATCGAGAAGCGATTCGTCCTGGGGTTGTACGCAAAGTCGTGTCCGGTAGAGTCTTGTTTATGGTGTGTTGCGCGCCACATTTATAAACGGAGGCTACCGGCATTTAGGATGGTTACTCTTCTTTCATATACGAGATCGTGCCATAGAGCCAAGTCATAGGGAATGAGATTTCTCTTCTTGACCTTTGGTTTCAGCAGAAGAATGGCATCGATAGAAGAAAGCGATGGATGATGTTGGAAGTTACGAAGTACGCAGGTAAGAAAAGGTATGAAAGATATGTGTCGGGTAAGATATTGCAGTACGATTGAAATATAAGTTGAGGATTAAAAGGAAAAGTAAACAAGAAAAGTGTAACAGGTACAGTTCGAGTTGGACACACGAGGTAAGTTTATCATTTTCGTCTCATTGTTGATGTTAGAGCCCCGTGAGGTATGTGATATGATATGATATGATATGTATATATGTATGTTGGCCCCGTAAGGCATTGTTGGTATTTCTCGTGCGGGTTTTGAGGTAGTAAGAAATATAGAGGAAACTCGCGAAATTTTTCGGAAATAAAAAGAGAATGAGATATGGGTTTGTAATACGACTTGAAAGGTCGTGCCGATAGTAATAGTGAGATTAAGACAAGAGTACGGAGGAAAAGAATTGTGATGTATATGAACGTATTGATAAGACAGCTTGTGAGCTATTAAGGATAAAGTTGATCAGAAAGGGAAAAAAAAAAAGTTAAGGAGTGGTACGCTATGAGATCGAACACGAACGGGACAATGTGAATATAATGAAGATTGTTATGAAAATAAGTAAAACCTGGGGAGAAGATGACTTGGGAAGCTGAAAAGACGATGAAGAAGAAATATGGTTGGGAGATGAGACGGTATGTCATGGTAATAAAGGAAACCCCCCCCCCCCCGAGATCTTTATAAGACCCTATGCGGCTAGTTGAACATTCGAGGACGAATGTTCTAAAGGGGGGAAGGATGTTATACCCCGCGTTTTCAGAGCATGAGTTTGACATGTACCTCATCGTAGTAATGAGATGTTTTGAAAGGCACAAGCCATGGAAAGTACGTAACAACGAAGAAAAAGGGTGAATTACGATCTCGTAAGTCGTAATCGGGAAAGAATATTTTAAAACACGGGAACATGGCCATTATTAGTGTAATAAGTGATAAATATCATGTATGGAGAATTTCGGAATATTTCGGGATTGAGCAAATTGAAGAAAATAAGTTCGACGAAAATTTGAGAAACGCGGGACGAATTTTAGTTAACTTTGGAGGCGCATATCTCATAGTATATGTGGAGTTTTAAGGTGGTTCAAAGTCCTAAAATGAAGTTCGTCGAGTCTAGTTTGTAATGCAACCAACCGTTCATTGATAGGACATCGGAGTAGAGAATTATAGACGTTACAAACTGAACTGTCGACGCAGAAACAAGTATTCCCGAGGCACCGCTACGATCGCTACGGTCATCGTAGCTACGATAAAAACCGACTTCAGCAACCGTTTTAAGGGTTAAAATCTCATTTTTTTTTCATCCAAAAAATTCCGAAAATTCAGCAACAAAGGGAGCAAATATACATCACAACAATTGAGGATTTTGAGTGAGATTTCAAGTAATGAAGTACCAATCGAAGTCCGGGCAGCGCATAGTCACGAATATAATTTCATTTGGAGTTAGAGGAGCATGGGAACAAGAAAATGTTGAAGAAGGTAAGTTTTAATCCTCTTTTCACATGTTATGGATGGTTTATATGTGTTGTGGTGTGTGGAAATTCATGAAATATGGTATGTTGAAGTGAAGCCGTGTAGGTGTTGGTTATGTTGGAGTGATGAACTAATTTTATTTAATATTTTGGTTGTTGTTGATATGGATTCCATAATGAAAATGATGGTTTAATGATTTAAATGGAAGTTGGAGTCGTTTGTAAGTTGTTAGAGAAGATAATGTGATTTTAATATGGTTTTAAGAATTTACGTGAATAATCGTTAACGTGCGGATTGTTAGTGAAGTTTATGAATTTGGAAGGAAGAAATATGTTATGGTTGTTCATGTTGAGTTGGGAAGGTTTCGGGTTCTATGGCATATTATGTGGATTGTTTGAATAATTTTGTGGATTGTTGGAAATGTTATTGAATCATGTTTGAATGGTTTTGAGTTGGTATTTGAACGCGTGAGCAATGATATTGAATTGATTATATATGTTGGTTTGAACGTAATTGGAATGTCGTCGCATTGTGCGAAAGAAGGTTGTTAATGATAAAGTGCGTTTTGAATAAATGGTTGATGTTGTTAGAATGCTTGTTGGTATTGTTGTTGATGAATTTGGCCGAGTTGAAATCTCGGGGTTGTTGCATTTATAGGGGAAATGCTGCCCAAATTTTGTAAATAAAGTGCAAACTTGGAATTGGATCTCTCGATGCTTATGACTAATGGTTAATGCATAATGACCTTATTGTAGATTTTGAGAAGCCGAGACTTGAGTTTGGATTAGCTTAGGAAGCAATCGAGGTATGTGAAGCTTACCCTTCTTTTCTTTTGGCATGTCTTAGACGGGATTAAGGTATGACATGATTTGTGCCTCGGGGTAACTCCATTCTTAAGTTTCGAGTATGTTTGTGATTCGTATTTGCTTTTGATGTTGGTATCCTTAGTATGGTCGGGCTATGGTTCGTATGTCTTTGATATGATTGAGTTTGAAATGTTGTGTAAGCGATTCTTATATGTTTCTTAACATTCGTGTCCTTAATGCGGTCGAGTTATGATCCTTACGTCTTTAGTATGATTAAATTTCTAAGGTTGCAAAAGAGTTATATTTTCAAAAGAATTTTGTTTCAAAAGAGTTTTGTTTTCAAAAGAGATATGTTCCTAAACGATTTCGAAACTACGAACGACCGTAACTTTCAAGAGAGAGCTCGGATCGCTTTGATTTCTTCGCAAATGATTTCATGACGAGTAAGGACTTAAATTTTTATAGGCGGGCCCGGATTGGGTTGACGCTCGTCCGTGGGTCCCGCGACTTTTCTATGTCGGTTTTAAATGACCTATTTTTTTAAAAGGGATTTAATACGACCACTTTTCCGATCCCAAGCATGATTATTTATTTATCTGTCGAGTTGGAAATAAGGATTTTATGCCCATGATTTTGATACGTAACAACGGTTAGTCGTGATGATGTACGATATGCGTATGGTCACTTACGATCCGCTCGTGCGTTACGTGTTACCTCTTTCACCGGATCCCGGCCGGTATATGATCGTGCGCACTATGATATACTCGGTGTTATCTTGTGTTACGGTTCCCGAGACCTCGCCATATAGGCCGGGTTCCGTTTATGGAGTTATCTTTGTGATATGGCTTATGATATGTTGTGATGGTGTGTTATGTTCGGGGTTGTACGAGAGATTTGAAACTTCGGTGTTATCTTGTGTTGTGGCGCGGATAGGGTGGCGACCACGTTACGTCCGCCGGGTCCTATGGACCGCGATTTGGTATGTGATGATGTATGATGATATGATGAGTTTGTTCACCGATGGTGGGGCAAACCCAATGATGAGGCAAATCCCACATTGGTCTAGGCAAATCCCACATCGGTTAATGTTATTTCATATGACGGATTATGATGCGTTCGGTATGAGTAAGTATGATTTGTGTGTCGGATGTAAGTACTTTGGTATTTGGGTTTTTATACTCACTTTCCGTACGACTTCGGTTATGATTTCATTTTACGTATGCTATGCTTTACATACTCGGTACATATTCATCTTGACCCTTTTCTTCGGGAGCCGGGTTTCATGCCACGCACCCACGGATGAGTAGGTGATGTTAGCGAGAAGATGTTCCGGCTGGATTTGCGAGTTCCATTTCTTCCGAATCTTTGCCGAGTCCGAGTGCTTGTATGGTATCTCGAGATGTTAGTAGAGACTTTGCGAGACGGTGTCGAGTGTATGATATGTCGGGTCTGTTTGTAAGCGGCTATGTAAGCGTGTGTTTGTATGCATTATGCTACCGATGTGTTTGGCAAGCGGCTATATCGGCCAAAGTACTTGTTGTGCCTTATATTACGGTTTTCATACGGCTGAGATTTTATTTGATTTGAAAAAAACGAAAGGCATGTTTGTTTTCGAAAAATTTTCATTGCGTGCGTATGTTTTGTTTTGTGGGCCCAGTATGGTTATGTGGATTACGAGAGTTTGCGGGTTCGCTCGGCCCTAGGTAAGGGTCGGGTGCCCGTCATGTCCTATCGGAAATTGGGGTGTGACAATAGCGGACTCAAAGAGACACTTAGAATAACAGTGACAGTGGAAGTAGAAAGAACAGCGATTAGCGGTTTGGAAAATTTTGGAGGAAAGAGAAAATACTGTTCTCACGAATGGAAATTTGAAGAAAGGAGAGTATGCCACTCTCATGAATGGAATAAAAGAATCCACCGGATGTTAGGAAAAAGGTTTATAGACCACTAAGTGACTTGAATATGAAAGCATATGCTATGGAACTATATGAATTATCAGCGGGAAGTTATACCCAACTACAATTATAAAGAGTCCGCACCGGAAAGCTAACAAGGAATAAAAGACTCGACGAAAGGACCATTAATATCGGGAAATCGGAGATGTGAGCAAAGGGACAAGAAAAAGGGAGCACTGTAGGGCGATAGATGGCTATGACATGATAAGTCAAGGCTACAGTAATGGAGACAAGATTCGGGTAAGAGTAAAATGCTAGCTAAATTCCGGTCAATTACAGGAAGGCAAGGAAGCGGAAAAAGTGGATTGCAAGCAATGAAGGAATTAAATAAGAACGAGAAGAGACTGAAGTATGTTTTAAGGTAGGACTAAGCAACTGGTAATCGAACCCTAAGGGGGGATAACTGTTCCCAAGGAGGAAAGGGTATTACACCCCGTAATTCCTGTGCATTGGGATCTGTTGGAGGTATTATCAATGAGATGCAAAGTCCTAGGTACTTGTGGTATAATTATAAGGACCCGAGTTCGTGTGACAAAACAACGGCAGGGAGGAGACGACTCGAGAGGCTGAAGAGAAAATGAAAAGGGAACGTAATCGATAGATGAGATTGCATGCCATGGTGATAAGGGAAACCCCCCAAGAGCCTTAGAAGACCTTACGAAACTAGTTGAACATTCGAGGATGAATGTTCTAAAGGGGGGAAGGATGTTATACCTCGCATTTTGTACATTTGAATATTCCGAGTTAATGGTGAAAAGTTACGGACAAGGTAATAATTTTTTTTAGAATGCATAAGTTGCATGATCATTTTTTTTGTTGATATGGAGTATTAAGGGTAAATTTGAAATAAGAAAAAACTAGGGGCTAAAAGTTAGAAAAGAATTTCATAAGGTGGCCAAATGGCCAAAGTGGCCGTGGGTCCCACCCATGGTTGGCCAATGAATTCTAGCCATTAAAGGGGATATGTGTTCATCCTATGGTGCAAGATATATATATATGTGGGCAAAAGATGACCAAGTCAAGGAATTAGTCATCCTTTCCATTTAAAGAAAATTCTAGAAAAATTGAGAAAATTGGAGGAAAAATAAGAGGCACATGACCGGCCATGTGCCTCTATTTGTATATATATATGTGTGTGAGTCATGAAGGCAAGATAATTTATCATTCTCCCCTTGGAAAATTCAAGAAAAATGGAGAAAAGAGAGAAGGGAGCAGCCGGCCAAGAAGCTGGCCGAATAGACCCTATGGAACTTGATGAGGGAAAATTATATTCTTCAAGCTTTTCAACTCCTTGAAAGGTCCTTATTATCATGGAGTAGTTGTTGGAACAAGAAAACCATTCGTTTTGCAAAGGGCAAATCCTAGCCGTGAGTTGGAAGCAAGTGGAAGAGGTAAGGTTCTATCCCTTCTTGCATGTGTTATGGACGTTTGAGTATATTGTGATGTGTTGAAATGGATGAAATTCATGAAGTTGTGTGTGTGTGGAGGTTGGCCGAATGTATGGGCGTTTTGTGTAGAAAAGATGAACTAATATTATTTAGTGTTCTAGTGATGTTGTTGTGGATATGATGATGTATAATGAATGTTTGATGACTCATGTCAAAGTTGTAGTGTTGCGGGCTGTTTTGGAGAATTAATGTGATTTCAATATGGCTTCTTGCATTAATGAAAATGATGTTGCTAACATATGGAATTGTTAATATAGCTTATGAATTCGGAAGAGAGAAACGTATTGTGATGGTTCTTATGGTATTTGAAAGTTTCGGTCAAAGTAAGATTTGGGTTGGATTGTCTTGAACATTTTGTGAATTGATTATTGATATTGTCATTATGATTGTTGGTTTGGTTGTTGTTGATTTGGCCGAGTTGAATTCTCGGGGATGTTGAAGTTATAGGGGAAATGCTGCCGAAATTTTGTAGACAAAGTGTTAATTTGGAATTGGATTCTCAAGTGTTATGACTAATGGTTGGTACTTAACGACATCATTGTAGATCGTGAGAAGTCGAGACGTAAGCTCGGATTAGCTTAGGAAGCGACTAAGGTATGTAAGGCTTACTTTTTCCTTCTTGGCATGTCTTAGACGTAACTAAGGTATGACGTGACTTGTGCCTTGGGGGTAATTCCACTCTTACGTTCCGAGTATGTATATGACTCTTATTTGCTCCATAATGTGATATTTCATATAGTTCTTAAGTCTTATGTATGCTTGGGTTTCAAATAATGCATAAAGGATTTTGTTCCTAAAAGATTTCATGTCTAAAAGTGTCCGCAACTTTTGTAAAAAGAACTGGATTGCTTTGAAACGTTCGTAGAAAGTTTTGTAACGTATAATGGCTTTGATTTTCATAGGCGAGCTCGGAATGATTTGATATACGACTATGGTCCCTACGATACTTTGAAATACTTATGATATTTGACATGTTTCAGTGCCGTTCGAAAGATTTGCTATAATTATTGTTCCGATTTTCAAATGGCGATTCGTTTATGATTACTTCATTGAGTCTACGAAAATGATTTATGTGCATATGGTTTCTCACTACTGCGCTCGTGCCCGGCCTCATATGTCCTTCACCGCGTCCGGGCCGGGGCATGTATTCGTGCACCTCATTGCATTATTCACCGCGTCCTCACTAGAGGGCCGGGGCACGTTATATTTACCGCGTCCCTTGCTAGCGTGGCCGGGGCACGTTATATGATATGATGATATGGGGGAGGTGGCCAGGATGGCATATGATGATTCCCTTTACCGCGTCCCTCATTAGAGGGCCGGGGCACATTACATGTACATGCATATGATGTTCTTTACTCTTTACACGATTTTACTTACCGCGTCCCTCCTTAGAGGGCCGGGGCACGCTATATGTACATATGATGATTTTATGATTTTACTCACCGCGTCCCTCATTAGAGGGCCGGGGCACGTTACACGTTTTTACGATGATTTTATGACATTGATATGCATGATTTATGTTTTCAAAGACAAGTCTTATGATTTTTCTGAGTTCTTTACTTCAATATGATCCCGCTACTATGTGTCATGCTTTACATACTCGACATATTCCGTCGACCCCTTTCTTCGGGGGGGCTGCGTTTCATGCCGCGCAGGTACACCCAGGTGAGCTGAAGATATTAGCAGAAGATGTTCCAGCGGGACTGGCGAGCTCCATTTTCTCCGGAGTGCTGCCAAGACAGAGTATTATGCCATGGTTTCATGTTCCATGTTAGAGACTTTGCAGACAGGGTCGTGTGTATAAGATGTCAGTCTCGTAAGCGGCTATGTAAGCCGACGTATTATTATGTATTATGTTACAGATTTCACACGATTAGAGATTTTAATTGTTTTGAGAAAGATGAAAAGCAAGTTTATTTCCTGAACGATTTTCATTATGTATTTGTGCTACGATTAAGGCCAGTATGATTATGAGTATTGTGAGAGTCAGTGGGTTCGCTCGGCCCTAGCTAAGGGTCAGGTGCCCATCACACTCTATCGGACTACGGGTGTGACAAGTAGAGTCTTGTTTATCGGTGTGTTGTGCACCACATCTATAAGCAGGAAGCTACAGGGCATTTTGGATGTTATTTTCCTTCGATCTTAGATCGTGCGATAGAGTTTGTGTTATCGGGATGACTCCTCCCTAACGAATTGTTTTATGTTTTCGGTGATGCCTCGAGAAAAGGCGACAGCGCCTAGAAGGGCAAGTCTACGGCGGTGGGGGAGACCGGCAAAGCCGGAGAGTTACCGGGGCCGTGCGAGCACACCGATGTTATGCCCCAGACACCGGTTCGGCTACACCGCCGATATTAGAGAGGCTTGGAGCGACGGTGCGAGGTCGGGGGGAAGCTCCACCGCCAGCTCCCGAGGTTCGAGTACTCGAGCCTCCGGCTCCTCAGCCAGGGGCGGAGGATCGGGCGATACGAGATGCGGTCCGGTTATTGGCCCGGATTGATGGCGGCCCGAGGTTCACGAGCACGGATCGAGGGGGTGATCGTGCGGACGGAGTATGACGGTCGGAGGGCCCGTGATTTCCGACTTTGGCCCCCAGAGTTTTTCGGGTCAAAGCCCGCGGAGGATCCTCAGGAGTTTGTTCGGGAGATGCAGCGTACGTTGCGGCTTATTAAGGCCTCTGAGACCGAGTCTGTTGAGTTAGCGTCATACCGATTGCATGATGTAGCGGCTAATTGGTACGAGTCCTGGGAGCTGTCCAGGGGAGAGGGTGCCCCTCCAGCCGTGTGGAGCGAGTTTACTGAGGCCTTTCTTGGCCATTTTCTGCCTCCAGAGCTACGGCGAGCCAGAGTAGACATATTCTCTGTTGAAGCGAGAGGGCGGGGAGCGTCCGGGAGTACGGTTTGGAGTTTGATTCGTTGGCCGGATATGCGTCCGCTTATGTGGGCGATATGACGGATCGGATGCACGGATATGTGATGGGACTAGATCGTTATTTGGTCGACAGTACATTTGGTGATGGCGGCCTAGCTGGCTCTGTATGGACATTGCCGTATACAAGCACACGCCGGGGTATGGAGGATAGACACGAGAGGCGCCAGCCGGACGGGGCTTATGACGGGGGCCAGCCCAAGAGGGCCGGATCCGGCGGGTGATAGGAGAGTCTCGAGGCGGCGGCCTCGGCGAAGCATAGCGGAGATATCCTCCCCGGCCCAGGCTGCAGCACACCCCCCCACCGGTTGTAGGGCGGGAGGCCCGGATAGTGCGCGGTATTCGGGGAGCGGTCGAGCTCCAGGGCCTCAGGTTCACAGATGGATAGAGGTTCCAGCCAGTTGAGGCCACCCCTACCTCGATGTCCTCACTGTAGGAGACACCACCCGGGGGGGAGTGTTATCGTACCACGGGTGCTTGCTTTACCTGTGGCCAGCAGGGCCACCTTATGAGAGATTGTCCACTCAGGGCCAGTGCAGGGGGTGCAGCTCAGCCTACCGGGTCAGTTGCCGGTTCATCCTCACCTTCAGTATCTATGCGCCCTGCGGGGCGGGGTGCACACGCGCCGGCGGCGGGCGTGGTAGAGGTCGTGGCGGAGCGCCAGTTCTAGCGGTCCTTCGAACCGCATTTATGCCTTGGCCAGCCGACAGGATCAGGAGGCGTCGCCTAATGTTGTTACAGGTATATTACTGGTCTTCTCTCGAGATGTATATGCACTGATAGATCCGGCTCTACTTTATCATATATTTCTCCCTTGTTGCTAATAAAATTTGGA
>NW_026718597.1:0-12637 GCF_029784015.1 Lycium ferocissimum | reverse complement strand
AATCCATGAATCTTAACTCAATAATACTTCAAATAGCATGTAAAGTTCATGAAACTTACCTTAAATGATGGAGGAATAAGCTTGGAGTGGTGATTCACCCTTAGCACCAAAACCCTAGTTTAACTCTCTTGGGATTTCTTGACTTGGAAGACTTTTAATGGGTTTCCTTTACTTGATTCTCTTGATTTCTTGTTATTGATCCTTGATTTCTTGGGATTTCTCATGGATGAAATGTTTGGAACTCTCTAGAGGTTTCTTGAAGAAGAATGAGATGAAATGAGCTTAAGTCCCTTTTTAAAAACCCCAAAAATCTGATCTTTAATGAATTATGGTCGGGATGAACAGTGGTCGTAAAGCACCCTATACGGACCGTATTAGGTTTACGGTCCGTCCTCCATGCACGTATTTAAGCTTAAGAAAACAAAGTTTGGTTGAGGAATGTGGCGGTTTACGGTCGGTTTACGGGCCGTATACTGGTTTACGGGACGTATAGTGTGGTCGTATTTAAGCATATCAAAACGAAGGTATCTTTTGGAGATCATGGCAAGTTCACGACCCAATTTACGGCCGTATTTCGATTTACGGTCCGTCTTCCGGTTTACGTCCAAGCGGCCGTAATGCAATTCGTAACTTTCCGTACGCTCGGGGAAATTTCCGAGGTGTAACAGTCAACGGAGCAGAAATAGAGAAGAATCCCTCTACAAAACATCTATAATAGCCAGCTAGACCCAAGAAACTTCTCACATCAGAAATTGAGGTGGGTCTGGGCCAACTCCTTACGACATCAATCTTCTGAGAATCAACTTTAACACCTTCATCTGAGATCACATTGCCTAAGAACGCCACTGACTTAAGCCAAAACTCACACTTTGAGAATTTTGCAAAAAGTTTGCGCTCTTTAAGAATCTGCAACACTATTTTGAGATGTTCTGCATGATCAGCCTCACTACGGGAATATACCAAAACATCATCAATGAAGACAATGACGAATAGATCAAGGTAAGGCTTGAAGACCCTGTTCATAAGATCCATGAAAGCAGCTGGCGCATTTGTCAACCCAAACAACATAACAAGAAATTCAAAGTGACCATAATGGGTTCTGAAAGCAGTATTCGGAATATCAACTTCCTTAACCTTTAATTTATGGTAGCCTGATATGAGGTCAATCTTGGAATAGCATTGGGTGCCTTGAAGTTGGTCAAATAAATCATCAATTCTGGGAAGAGGGTACATGTCCTTAATGGTGACTTTGTTCAACTTGTGGCAGTCAATGCACATGTGTAAGGAACTATCCTTCTTTCGAACAAACAAAACTGACGCACCCCAAGGTGAAACACTGAGCCTAATAAATCCCTTATCAAGAAGATATTTCAACTGGGCTTTTAACTCTTTTAACTCTACTGGAGCCATTCTGTACGGCGGAATAGATATCGACTTAGTGCCGGGAAGTAGATCAATTCCAAAGTCAATCTCCCTGTCAGGAGGGACTCTTGGAAGATCTTCTGGGAAGACTTCTGGGAATTCATTAACGACTAGGATGGACTGGAGAGTTGGAGTCTGGGCATCTGAATCCTTGACTCGAACTAAGTGGTAGATATAACTTGGAAATCATTTTTTTTGGCTTTTAGGTAAAAAATAAATCTACCCTTGGGTACTACTGAATTACCCTCCCATTCTATGACGGGCTCATTAGGGAACTCGAATCTTACAACTTTGGTTCTACAAAATACCGTGGCATAACATGAAGCTAACCAGTCCATACCCATGATCATATCAAAGTCTACCAATTCTAATTCTGCTAAGTCAGCTATGGTCTTGCGGTGGAAAACTAGAACTGGACAACCCCTATAAATACGTCTAGCTATGACCGACTCTCCTACTGGGGTGGACATCTCCAAGGGTTCAAGCAATTTTTCTGGTTCAATACCAAACTTGTTAGCAACAAAAGGGGTTACATAAGATATGGTGGATCCTAGGTCAATAAGGGCATACACGTCAAAAGTGAAAACTGTTAGTGTACCTGTGACAACATCTACACGAGCTTCTGCATCCTGACGACCTATCAATGTGTTACACCCCATACTTTTGGCGAAGTATTATTAAGTATACTGTATGGCTGAAAAATGTATAGAGGGAATTCCAGAAGGTCCAATAAGGAAATGAGTGGAAGAAGAAGTTGAGTTAGCATGACTTTGAGGAACGCTACTTTGACCGACAAGGAGCCAACTTGGGGAAGGAATAACTTCTAGAATATGATGAGTTTTGAAGTGAAATAAAGGCCTAAATTGAAGTTCATAAAGTCTAGTTTCCAACACAACAACCCGTTCATCGATACGACATCGAAGTGAGGAGATATGGACGTTACAAGTCTGGCTGGCAGGCCCGAAAAATAGTCTGCGCGAACGCTCTAGGAGGTAGCGCGAACGCGCAAAAGGGTTACAAATAACCCAGCGCGAACGCGCCACCACCCAGCGCGAACGCGCTGAGTACTTTCTAGGTCAGTGCAAACCGACTCTAGACAAGTATAAAAGGGGGATTACCCCCTTATTTTCAGATCAAACACCCATCAAAAGTTCCCAAATACTCTGGAATATTCCCCTAACCTCCGTCAACTAAATTTTAGTGCAAAACACGTGCAATTCCGGAATTCAGGTTCGGGAAGTGTATAGTTGTGATTAAAGTATCGTATTGCGGTGAATCTTGGTTCGAGACCAAGGCGAATATTGAAGTTATTGCTGCCCTAGCGAAGAATAAGGTATGAATATCTCCTTATTAGTATTAATTTCTGTTTATTTACAGGGATAAAGTTATTACATAGTCGTATAACAAGTTGGTTAGTTAAGAAATTTGGAAAATATCGTATGGGATGTTTTATGGAGCATATTGGTGTTAATAATGTTGTTGTTGATGTTGGTATTATTGTTGTTATTGATGTGATTTCAAGCAAAGATATACACGGGGAGATGCGACTGAATTTCGTAGATTCTAAATGGAATTAAATTGAAGGCTTAAGATGAGCGTATGACATTGAGCCTAAAAAAAGTATGAATGGTTTATATATAGATTTATGAGGGCTATATTAAGGCTAGTCCCTTTCATTTCAAAGGCATGATTCCTTTCTTGTGAACCTATACATGTTTTCATAATGTCCTTATTCCCCAAAGCTAGAGATTCATGATTCTTGGAGTTCTTATGATGCTAAAGATGAGTATGTTCTTATGATGATAATGATAATGATAATGATAATAATGGAGATCATATTTCTAGAAATACCAAAGTTTATGGTTTGATGCTATTATGACATTATTGAGCTTATTTCACGATTTTCTTGATCTCATTCATTATTGTTGATCTCACCTTATGCTACTTGTTCCTTCAAGGTGGGATATAACGATGATGATTGTTCCATAAGATAATCGGAGGTTACCGACCTTACGTCACTCCGATAGAGTTGTAGCTTTTATTTGGGCTCTCATGCATGCTATTTATATTATATATGTATACGATACATATATACATATATATATATATATATATATATATATATATATATATATACACACACATATACACATATATCAAATTTCTTGGAATTGATCAAACTTTTTCGATCCAAAGTGTTTCACGCGGGAATCCATCGTACGTAGGATTCTTTCATAGAAATCGCAAAAAGGGCATGTTCTTTGCCATTTTGAAAGGATTAAAAAGCACCGAAGTAATGTCTAAACCCAATGATTAAAAATAAAAGAAAGATAAAGGATCCTTTAACAAGGAAACACCTTTTTAATTGTCTTAATAGCTGGATCAGGCCGAAGAATCCAAATCGATTTTAAACGAGACAAACAAAAAAGGAGGAAAGACCGCTCAATAAATGAAATTGCCGATAGATTTTTCTTTGAACTGTTTGAAAGTTATCCAACTTGAGTTATGAGAGTACGAATGGTTTCTTTTTCATTTTCAGGAAGAAAGAAGAAAAAAAAGACTAACATCTTTAATTGATTTGATCATTTTATGAACCGAGTTGTCATTTCTTAGATA
Organism: Lycium ferocissimum; assembly: GCF_029784015.1. NCBI lineage: Eukaryota > Viridiplantae > Streptophyta > Magnoliopsida > Solanales > Solanaceae > Lycium > Lycium ferocissimum. Next base: position 8,599 of record NW_026718597.1, on the reverse strand, counting down.
GAATTCTATATGGAGACAAAACCTCGAATCAATCATTTTTCTCGAGCTGTACGAGGAGAAAGCTTCCTATACGTTTCTAGGGGGGTGTTGTTCATCTACATCTATCGCAATGAGCCGTCTATCGAATCGTTGCAATTGATGTTCGATCCCGAAGAGAAGGAAAAGATCTTCGTAAAGTGGGTTTTTATGATCCGATAAAGAATCAAACTTATTTAAATGTTCTTTATTTTATATTTCCTTGAAAAAGGGCTCAACCTACGAGAGGCTGATTCAAAGATATTTTAAAGAAGGCGGAAGTTTGTAAGAGCTTCATCCTAATCAACCGAAATCCAATTAAGGAAATACAAAAAAGGGGGTAGTGATTTGTCTATAACTTTGTATGACTTTTCTCTTCTATTTTTTTTGTATTTCCTCCATTTCCTTTTCTATTTGTATTTATTTCTCATTGCTTCCATTGAATTCCGTGTTCTATAACGACAAAACCTCTTATTTTATTGATCTTCTAAATCTAAAATTCGAGCATTTCCTTCTAATGTTTTTAAGGATCTTCTAATGTGTGTATGTATATGATATATATATATATATATATATGTATATATATACATATATATATCGTATATATACATATGTATATCTACGGATGTATATATATATATATATATATGTATATATACATATATATATATACATATGTATATATGTATATATACTATACATATGTATATATCTATACATATATATATATATATATATATATATATATATATATATATATATATATATATATATATATATATATATATATATATATATATATATATATATATATATATATACATTGTATATATGGGGTATGGGGTGTCACACCACCGATTGTTCTAGGGTGTGATGGGCACCCGACCCCACATTCGGAGCGGACGGACCCACCGACTTTTATTACATACATAAATGACAATTTCAGAAATGATTTTCAGAACATACTTTTTTTGAAACTTTCAAATCAACAGAATCTAAAATACATGGAATCTACTACATAATACAGAATGACATATCGGCTGATGGAGCCGGATACAAAAGCGATGCACCGAACCCACGACTGTCGTAAAGTCTCTAACGGATAACCGAACACATAGCATACACACTTTGACTCGGCAAAGCACTCCGAGGAAAAAGGAGCTTGCCAATGCCACGGAACGTCTTCTATCTTGTTTTCTAGTCATCGGGTGTACACGCGGCATAAAACGCGACCCCCCGAAGAACGGGGGTCGGTACGAATATGTTTGAGTATGTAAAGCATAAAATACGACAAACGGTAATCATAACTCGAACGAGAGAATATAAAACCTAAATGCAATGGCCGGAGTATCGAAGTGCTTACTCATAAAACATAGGCAAATGCACGGGGGGAAATATGCCATAGCCGGCCCCATTATGGGACTCGATGAACGAAAGTGGTCGCCCCGACACCGGCGCCACAACATATCGGAACATATCGGAATGTGCACATATCATAGCATATCGGATGGCCATATCATATCATATCATATCAAAGTGTACATGGCACGGCATACTCCACAACCCTATGTACATGTATACCGCCCCTCATACCGAGGCACGACGAAAATGCGGTGGAGGACCCTTGATAACATATCTGCCCGGGCTCAGTGAAGGAAGCATTGAGGCATCCACGAGTGGAGTAGTGAGAAACTAAATGCAATATAAAATATTTACAAAGACTCGACAGAATAATCCGAGCGGCAAGTCTTTTAGGAACGAAATCAGACGATAGACGTAGCACGTACCTTTCGAACGCCGCGGGGGATTGTATCAAATTAAAACTTCTGGGAGTATTTGTACATACCAAAATATAAGACATTTACGAGAGATTCGATGGCATAATTCGGATGACGAATCATATAAAAGAAAGTGAGCGACAATCATAAAGTATGTCTATCGGATGTCAGAACGGTTTGTGTCAAATATTCTTTTTTGAAATCGTTTTCATATTTCAAACATATTACGACATTCAATAAAATAATTAAAACGAGTTAGAGAAAGTAGCCAACAGTCTCCTTTGAGTTTTACCCAAAAACGAGTCATAAGAAATATTACAGAAAAACTCGGGAATAGTGGGCCCATCTCGGGTCAAATGAGGTGGCGTAGACATAATACGTACTTTAGTGTTCACAATATCACTTATAAGAGTTTTAAGATGCCGGATTCAATTTGCGCAAAATCTAGATGTTTAGACAATCTTTCCAACTGTTTACAAATTATTCAATTCAATTTTACTGAATGGAAAAGGGGTAAATTTAAACATAGATTCCAAAGAATGGAGTCGTTCTCGAGATCCGAATTCAAACCTATTACATCTAGGACATGCCAAGAGAAGGAAGGGTGGAGCCTTACATACCTTTCTTGCTTTTTAAGCTCGTCGAAACTCCGATCCCGTTTCGTCAAAAAACCTACAAATGGTCACATTTTACTTTACTATTCATGAGGTTCAAACTTCCAACTTGGGTTTAGTATTTGCCTACCGAAATTTGAAAGATCTCCCCCTATAAATCTGACACCCCGAGAGTTTAACTCGGCTCAAATATTAACAACAACCATACCACAACATCAAGTAGCGACTAAAATTGCTTACTAACACAAATAGTCTTCTCTCTACATAAAGCAACAACTTCCAAACTAACTTTGCATTTATAAATCAATGTCAATATTTTCATATCCACATACTAATTTAAGATCATTCAAACATAACTAAGAGCATTCCAAGCTATATATCCAATATTCAATAATTCCCTCAATCTCCATATTCAATCCAAAATTCTTATATATGCAACAAAATCATTCCAACACATTTTCTACTTACTAATTCATCTCCAACAACAACAACCTACACCTTAACAACTTCATGAGCTTAATATCATAAAATCGCATTAATATGACATAATTCTCTACATTCCATTTTCATGCCAACTTCGCCCATATAATCTTCATTTACATTGTAAAGATCACAACAACACAATTAGCATGTTAAACAAAATAAATCCATCATTAGTTCATCACTACATACCCCACGGCCAACATGCGATTTTCCAACTTCCTCCAATTTTCGTTCAACTTTCACTTCCAATGCAAATTCCACAATGACCACAACTATAATACAACATAAAATTCAACTCATTCTACTATACAACTTTGCATGTATTCGGCCACATGCACACATGCACTCCTACTTTGCAAACTTCCATATTTCTATATATTCTACTCATTTCTATATACTACAACACAAACAAACCTTCATAACATAAATAGAAGGGATGAACTCTTACCTTTTCCTTCTAACTTCTTTACTTCCCTCAAGTGTTGAATTGAAGAAACAAGAACTCAATCTTCCAAAACAACTACGCCAAGTTGTAAGGGACCTTGAATTAGTAGGAATACAACAAGAAAATAATTTTGGAAGCAAGGTTTCATGGGGTTGGAATTTAGTAGCCATGGCCGAATGCCATTTTTTTTCCTTGCTCTTGTTCTTCATTTTTCTCCTTCTTCATTTCTCTTGAATCTTCTAATATTTGGTGCCTATATAAGCACATGGAAATTAATTAAAAGGCATGGGTTGGGCTAGCCATGTGGCCGGCCACCCATGCCCTATTTGGGCTCCATTTCTATATTTTTTTTTTTGAAGTTTTTCCAAGCCCAAATACTTAGTCCACATTTTGGTAATTCATGAAACCATTTTTTTGTAATTTCAATTTTACCCTTGGCCTTTTTCAATATTTCCACATCTAAATTTTTTTTATAACCAACTTATGGACCAAACAATACCAATTCATTGCACTGTCCTTAACTTGACACAACTATCTCAAATTATCCGAACGTGCAAAATACGGGGTATAACATGGGGAAAGGTAAGGCATTATATACACATAACCACCTGATCAGTTGGTGTACTATGATATAGTCCCGGACGTGACATATATGCGTATGGATCGGGCTGTTCGTTCCGCGGCAATATATACATATATGTTGATAATATGATATATGGATCGGGCTGCACGTTCCGCAGCAATACAACACATATATATGGATCGGGCTACACGTTCCGCAGCACTATTATGTTATATATGCATGAGAAATGTTTTTGTGAAAGGCTAAGCATGCATGATGTTCGCCTTAAGAGGAAATTAGATGTGCAGGCTATCTTATCTTATTTTATATTCTCTATCTCTTGTTATGTTACTATTCATGCCTTACATACTCAGTACACCATTCGTACTGACATCCCTTCTTATGGACACTGCGTTCATACCCACAGGTTCAGATAGTCAGTCAGACGATCCAAGCGAGTAGACCTCGGCTCGAGTGCCGATCGGTGTGCTCCATTTGGTTCGGAGTGGCAGCCCCTTTTGGTATGCTATCTTGACATGCAGATATATGGGTACGACTGGGCCTTGTCCTGTCTTCTCTACAGCTCATATTCCATAGAGGTCTGTGGACAGTTGTGTATAGTGGGAGTATCGTGTAGCTATGTCTGCTCTTATTTTTTTGTGCAACATGTATAGCAGCCTAGTCAGCCTATACTGTTATCCTTGGCACGTATGATTGTTTATATATATGTATGCACGGGTTGTGAGATTTCAATGCAAAGTTTATTGTGTTAATTCTTCATAAGACGGCATAGTTCAGTTATGAGTTATGTATGGGCCACCAGGTTAACCAGTGAGAAGTAAGTACAAGTATAGGGGTGCTTGGTCAGTAGTGGTCGGGCACTCGTAACGGCTCATCAGTTTAGGTCGTGACAAAAGTGGTATCAGAGCAGTTGTCCTAGGGTTGTCTACAGACCGTGTCCAGTAGAGTCTTGTTTATGGGTATGAAGCGCGCCACACTTATAAACAGGAGGCTGCGGGGCATTTAGGAATCATTGACCTTTCTTTCTATCTTAGATCGTGCGATAGAGCCAGAGTCTAGGAAAGATCGTTTCTGACCCTCTTTCCCTGTAGGTAAGTGCAAGTTGACAAAGATGAAGAGATCGACTTTCGATAGTGGGGGTGCAAGGAAGGCCCCCAGGGTGGACTCCGGACCGCAGGTACCAGGTCAGTGTAGGAGGAGTCTTAGCTATTCTATTGAGACAGATCCTTTCGAAGACATCGAGACGATCCCCCCAGAGCCTGTGACTTTCATAGAGGAGGATCCGTCGGAAGATAGTTATGAGATGGACCCGTCTGAGGGGTTGTATGAGACGCCAGTAGAGCAGGAGGCTCCTGAGGTTGCACCAGAGTTAGCCCCTCCAGTTTCTCCTATGATGGAGCATTATGTTAGAGCAGCCACGAGTGTGAGTGTTACCGAGTATTCTAGCCCTCTATCTTGGTCCTCAGTTAATCAGGAGCTGCCGGAGTATTCGTATCCTTCAGACTCTGATGGCGGAAATGAGGAGGATCAGACAAGCAGATGGTGGGAGGATGATGAAAGAGATAGTTCACTTTACGCCCCCTCCAGACCAAGATCAGGACAGGCCGGCTACAGGTATATGGGTTTTTATTGAAATTTCTTATGTTACGTGCAATTATTATAGGATACTATTTAGTAGTCGACGGATGGAAATTCTAAAGGAGCAATAACTAGAGTATTTATAGGTGGTTGCGATCGAGACATTTTTGCTACCACTAGGAACCCCGGGACTAGGAATAAAAAGTAGTCGCGTGTTTATGGAAAAAAATATAGATATTGGGAGTTCCAAAGGTTATGATAGCATTTATCCAACCAGGAGAGTAAGGGACCTTTCCGACTTTGAGGGAAATGCAGTACAAAGTTCTATCTAGGTTTCCCATTAGAGCTTCGAAGTGTTTTCTTAGGGCATGTGATGAAAGGCCGTGTAGCAAGACAAATGTGGGGTACATTGATTTTTCAGATGGAGGTAGTGAAGGTTACTTGACGATAAGAAAATAAGAGCGATGTCGGCCTATGAATAAAAAGGAAAGGAGAGTAGGTATTCGAGTGGAGATTAGTTATTAAGTTCATATTGCCAGAATTTCATAATCGAGGACTTAGGAAATGTGCTAAGAAGTCCTATAGACTTAGACATATGAGAAATATAAGGAATTAGAATAGTCGAAGGAAATTAGAAGCATATAGGACTTGCAGTTAGAATTTTGAATGATCGTGAGATATGAGACGGGCTAGCTAGGAGGAGAGAGGAGATGTATTGAAGCTACAGATTCAGGATAATTTTAAATAGCATTGGAAGTACTTCATAAGTAAGGTGCTAGTAAACGATGTACATGGTAACTCATGTGTGATCGCATTAACTAGTATGCGTGCCCTGATGACCGATATTATGATATGCTAAAGGTATTGATTGAACTGGGTATTGAAGTTTAAGTAGCAAATGCTATAGGGTAGGTTGATATTGTTTTCCCTGAAGACTAAAGTTGGATGATCATGGTGCAATGGTATTGGGGAGAAGAAGAACCTATGTATGTAAGAATAAGAGGATTATGATGTCATGAGAATAAGAGAAGCGTAAGCAAGGGAAGTATGTTGCTAGTAAGGGTTAAGTAAAGCTTCCGAGAAAAGGTTTAGGACGGCGGTAGAGGCAAGGAGCTATTCGTATGAATCTCTAAAGTAAGTATGCGGAAAGGATAAAGTATGGCAACATAGAATAAAAGACGAATGCAGAGGCTCCGGAAACAGAACTTGACAACCAGGGATAAGCAGGTTTTGTGAAGATGTTAAGAGATTTTTGACTATTGAGAGACATCCGAAGGGATGAATATGAAGCTATACTGACGCGTTTCCTAAAATGGAAAAGCTACCCCCCCCCCCCAAAAGACGGTTTTAGAAAATAGAAAGGATTTGTGCTTAATAGAATATTCTATGAGCTTCAGTGCCAACACTATAAAAGGGCAAGTGGAGAAGAGTATTTATGAGTAAAGGAAGCCAAGAGAGGCCCTGAGGATGAAAAGTAAGAAGAGTATACTGACACTAATGGATTGGCTAAAGAAAGTCGGGTAATCATTAAGGACAAAAGGAGGATAATAAGTTAACAAGTCCGGCCAAGAGGCAAAACATCAGTGACATGGGATAAGAGTCTTTATAAGGAGTTGTTATATCCCGTATTTTGTACATTGGGACAATCCGAGTTAACCATGATAAGTTAGGGACAAAACCATTCCAGGTTACAAAGTCGAGACTTTTGACCTTCGATTTCGTTTTAAGGCATAAGTTGTTCATGAATTTGTTGGCATGGAACATTTAGAAAAATTTGGGGCTAAAAGTGAAATATTGAAAAGTTGGTAAATCATGAAAATTGGCCATGTTGGCCATGTGGCTTTGAAATGGTCCCCACACATTTTTCAAATTGACCATCTGTCCATGTGTGGGCCATGGACACAGTATTACTTATATAAGAAGGCAAAATATGACTAATAAGTCATCTTCATATCATTCACTCTTAGAGAAAAATCAAGAACCTTGGATGAAAAGTAAAGGAGCCATTCGGCCAAGAGGAAAAATTGGAGGTCCAAAATTGATCATGGAAAATTATCTTCTAGTTTCTCTACTAATTGGAAGGTCCTAAACAACATGAAGTGGTTGTTGGAGCAAACAAATCCCTTGTTCATGCAATTCTCAACCCTAGCTAAGTTGAAGAACAAAGTGGAAAAGGGTAAGTTTTAATCCTCTTTTCATATGTTATGCATGGTTTGTGTATGTTGTGGAGTGTGAAAATGAATGAAATTCATGAAAGTGTGGTGTTGATGTTGTGGCCGTGTGTTGTGTTGTGGCCGTGTGTATGTGATGTTATGTAGAAGTGATGGATTAATTTTATTTAGCATGTTTGATTGTTGTAGTGTGTTAAGATGAATGAAAATCATGAAGTTGGTAGGTTGGGGTGGTGGCCGAATATGGCCACCCTTGTGTGGTTAAGAATGAATTAATTCGGTTTAGTATTTTGGTTGTCGTCGTTATGGATTTTATGATTAAAAATGAGAGTTTAATGATTCAAGTTGATCTTTGTAATTGTCGCGGGCTGATTTGGAAGCTAATGTGATTTTAATATGGTTTCCTGAATTTATGAGAATGATGTTGTTAACATGCGGATTATTGATGTAGTTCATGAATTTGGAAGAAAGAAATGTGTTGCTGATGTTCCTATGGAAATTGGAAGGTTTCGGATTTTGGGTATGTTGGTTGAGTCATTTGAATGTTGTGCGAATTGTTTAAAGAGTTCTTGAATATTGTTTTTGAATGGTTTCGGATTGGTAATTGAATATGTGAGTATTAGTGTTAGTTTGATTATATATTGGTTTGCATGTATGTAGTTGTAGTGAGCATAATTGGAATGTTGTCGGAATATGTGGAGAAGAATTATTAATGTTCGAATGCGTTTCGAATTGATTGTTGATGTTGTTGGAATAGTTGTTGGTGTTGTTGTTGTTGAATTTGGCCGAGTTGAATTCTCGGGGTTGTGCATTTACAGGGGAAATGCTGCCAAAAGAAAAAAGTAGCTTAAATGGGGTTGAGGTTACTAATGTTTGGTTCAATGACGTTGTTGAGATTTTGGAAACCGGGCCCGGTTTTGGTTAGCTTAGGG
>NW_026718596.1:0-12109 GCF_029784015.1 Lycium ferocissimum | reverse complement strand
GGGCCATGGACACATGTATAAGTCTTACTAGTATGCAAAAGATGACTACTAATTCATTCTTCATCATCCAACACTTAGAAAAAATATCAAGAGTTGAAGAACAACATCCTCAACCTCTCGGCCAAGAACCAAAAAAATCAAGTCCAAAACTAGCCATCCCAAAAAATATTTCTTTGGTGCAAATCCACTAATCGAGGTCCCCAAGTAACGTGGTGTTGTTGTTGAGCGATCAAACCGCTAGTTTTCATCCTAGCTAACCCAGCTAGTGAAGTTGAAGGAAGAAAGGTAAGATTTAATCATGTTATGTGTTATGAATGGTGTACGCATGTTGTAAGTATGCTAAAATGGATGGAAATCATGAAATATGGTGTGTGGAGTTGAGTCGTATAGGGTGTGTGTATGATCGTGTAGGCGTGTGTGTTGTGTTGAGATGGTGAATTGATTTTATGTAGCATGTTTAGTTGTGTAGTGTGAAGAAATGAATGAGAATCATCTATATGTGTTTGTATGGTGTTGGCCAAATAGGTCCCCTTTGTGTAGATTGAGAATGAACAAATTGTCGTTAGTATTTTAGTTGTCGCTGTTATGGATTCTATGTTGCAAAATGAAAGTGTAATGACTCAAGATTGATGTTGTAATTGTATGGGCTGATTTGGAGGTTATTGTGCATTTGATATAATTTGTATATTTATGAGAATGACATTTCTAGAATGTGGATTGTTGGTGCAAATCATGACTCTGAGTTTTTAGATTATGGATGTGTTCTCGGGTTGGGGACTGTTTTTGGGTAAATTGAGGAATTGTTGGATTGTTGAAAATGTTGTATGAATTGTTTGAAATGTCCTTGAATATTGTTGGGTATGGGTTCGGTTAGTATTTGAATGTATAAGCGTTGATAAAGCCGGTCGTAAACGTAAGCCGTCGAATTGAATGTAATGAATGTTGTTGGATTATGTAGAAAGTGGTATCTAATGTTATATTTCAAATTGATTATTAACGTTGCTAGGTTGGTTGTCGATGTTGTCGTTGTTGATCTGCCGAGTTAAATTTCCTGTGGCTGGCCTATTTATTAGGAAAATGTCGTCAAATTTCTCGTAGAATTAAGTGCTAATTTGGAATTAAATCGCCTAAACGGCTATAGCTAATATTCGATATCCGTTAACGTATTTAGAGATCTGGGAGCCCGAGGCGTAGGCGATTAGCTTGAGCTGAGAAGCTGCCGTTCTCGAGGCGTAAAGCTTCACCTTTCCTTCTTTGGCATGCCTTAGTCACAAATAGGCTATGACACGAGCCTCGAGGAAATTCTATTCTCGCAATCCGAGTACGTTCATGATTCTTGTTTGTCTCTTGATATTCGTATGTTTGATATGATGAAATATTGGCCCTTATGTCTTTGGAATAATTGATTTCCAGATATTGCATAAAAGTTCGTTTTTTAAAAGACAGTTCCGTAACTACGAACGCCCGTATCTTTCTGAAAGGTTCGGATTGGCCCCGATATGTTCGTAGGTGATTGTATGGTGTATGTGATGAGTGTTTTCCAGGGCGGGCCCGGCCGGTCAACACGTCCGTGGGTCCCGCGACTCTTCTTTTGTAATCCCGATGACTTTTGTTAATTTGATTTGCTTATTATTCGATTTCTAAGTATGGTCACACAGAAGGCTCCGATTGCCCCGATATGTTCGTACGTGATTGTGGCGTATGACGAGTATGTTTTCTCCATAAAAGTGTCACGACCCAACTCCGTAGGCCGCGACTCACCCTCAGTCACACTTGTACGTACCTTTACCCTAAATTAGCAGAAATGTTAAAAGTAAACTAAACAACAATTTAATCAAAGCCAAGCGATATACCGCACGTAAGGCCGATAAGGTCAAGTATAACACATAGATAAGCCATAATCGTACGCAACACTCACGAACATATACAACCCACACCACATGTCTGTACCACCACAGAACAAAAACATAATCATATGACGGACAGCCCCGTCGTACCCGGAATAATAACATGTACAAATGTAACCGTAAAAGTCTATACCAAAATACGGGCTCCGGGACGGAGCACTCAAACAAATGTAACGATAGCAGCTAAAGCAAGTGATCAGGGGGGATCAAACGTCCGTACTCGCGTGGCACGAAACGCACCAAGAAAGGGGGTCGCACGGAAAATGTACCGAATATGTAAAGAGACTATAATAAATCAAACTAAAAATCGCAACGGATCTGGCGGGAAAACAAACGGGATGCATCGTAATCAAAATGCGAATCGTAAATCATAAGTAACGTACGCAGTAAAACATATGCCAAAACCGGCCCGCTTTGGCGGGACTCGGTGGAACGTAACATAGGCGCCCCTGTCTCCGCGCCATAACACATCATACTTCGTAGTAGGGAATATCTCCGAAACACACCGTAACACACCAAATGGCCATATCACATCACATCATCAGATTATCGAGTATATGTACATGGCACATCATACTTCGGACCCATGTACATGTCATACCGCCTCACACCGAGGCATGCGAACACCTGTATAGACGCTTGATAACATATCCCGGCCCGGCTCAAATGGGTAGCATCAGGCATCCACGAGTGGAGTAGTGAGAAACTAAATGCAATAAAAATAACATACATATTTCCTAGACTCTCACGAGGCATATCAAATAACAAATCAAAATAATGAAATCGACTCGAGTCGCAGTACGTACCTTCTCGACACCACTTTATGGTTATGTTGGGGAACAACGTTTTCCGGATTCGTGATACATATCGAACACATCATAGGACTTAACGGAATATTTAAAATGATTTTTAAGTAATAAATAGAGAAGTAGTTAAAACGTTTCCTTTAAACCGCTCGAAGACAAGTCATAAAAACACGTAAGGGTAAAATCGGAAACAGTGGGCCCACCTCGGTCAAATGAGGGGGCGTACTTAATCACGTTCGTTGAACTTCATACTATCATTAGTAAGTGTTTTAGGTGGTCGAATTATATTTGTACAAAATCTAGACGTTCAAAATCAATCCAATAATCGTGCCTAAATGGGTTCAATACCATCAATGAACGAAAAGACTCAACTTTAGACGTAGATTCCGAGAGATAGGAGCGTATCCAAGGGTCGAATCCGAAGCTAACACACCTATGTCGTGCCATGAAGAGGAAATAGAAAGCTTTACATACCTTTCTTGTCCTTTACGCTTGCCAAAACTCCAATCCCGTTTCGTCAAAAATCTGCAAATGGTCACTTTTACCCGTTACTATTCATGAGACTTGAAATCCCAATCTTTGGTTAATAATTGTCTACCGAAATTTCGGCGCACTCCCCTATAAATACACCACCCCGAGAATTAAAACCTCGGCCAATTCTTCAACAACGACATCAACAACCATTCCAACAACATTAACAATCCATTCCAAAATACATTATAATGTCAATAACTTTTCTTCGAATATTCCAACACATATCAATTATGTTCAATTCAACTTCATGTATTCAAAACTATCATCAATGCTTACGTATGCCAACAATAATCCGAGGCTATTCAAATACGTCTTAGGAACATCCCAAGGAATCCATATAATGTTCAAACAACTCAAACAACAAGCTAATTTACCCGAAATCCATCAACTACATTAAGGATATCAACAACATATTTTCTTCCTTCACAATTCACAAAATTACATCAACAAACCATGCTTTAACAACATTATTCTTAAAAGCTCAAGAAAACCGCATTACGTCATATTAATCCTTAAAATCAGCCCACACCAATTTTGCTTCAACTAGGGATCATTAACCATCATTTTTACATTATAGAACGCATGACGACAATGACCAAAATACCATATAACATCACCACCATGGTTTCAAACCGTCCATACACGGCCATCATCCACAAGTAACATTTCATGAGTTTCATTCATTTTCCGCACTCTACAACAACATACAAACATGCTAAGTACAATGAATTCATTATTCCTTATCATACAATACCTATGTACTCGCCAAGTGTCCTTACCCACGGTCCAACTTCAACATCTTACATTCTCATAATTTTCATTCATTTCGACACATTACAACAACACAGCTAGATAGAATTGTTTCATCACTCCTAACATGCCACACATATGCACGGCCACACACATATACACACGGCCACATTGCAACATCCACATGTTCATAGCTTCTATCATTTCCACACTTTATGTTATAGCCCGTACTTTGTACGTTTAGATATTTCGAAGTCGTCGTGGAAAGTTAGGCGAGACGATTTTAAAAAAAAATCATTCTAATGTGCAAGTTTATAAAATTATTTATACCATGTGGACTTAGATTTTCTAACTTGCTCAGCCGAGGAATCTTAACCGTAGTCCGAACAAGGTTTTCTGTATCGAATATGCTATAGCTTCGACCGTCTTTATCTTGTACTTCGCGTCCCTCATACTCCGCTTCCCCCCTTTAGGGCGTGCTTACACTATTACCCGATTATACTCTACCCTATGTCTACATTCCCAATTCAATCCGGCGATATTTGATCCCGACGTGCCGATCCTCGACCTCCCACCTACTCGTTTTTTTTTTCCTTTCCAAATATCGCATCCGAACTGTCCGAACTTAATCCGTGGCAAGAACAACATCAACTTGTCTCGTAGCATTTGTGCCATTTATACTATTTCCCATTTAAGCTTTGCTACCTTGTCCGCTTAAGGCCTTTTCTATACCGCCCCGAGGGTTGCCGGGAACACACATATCCGCCGATACAACTATATACGGGACACACACCTACGTGTATACGTAGTCGCTATCATCTCACTTATAAAATATTTCCAAACACTATTCGAACTCACCTCAATTCCGAAATCGTGACACATCCCCTTCTTCCTTACCGGTCTAATTCCGCTCCCCCCGAGGTGTTTGGCGAGCCCCGTAGATTTTGTCGAACATTCGAGGACGAATGTTCTAAAAGGGGGAAAGTTGATGTTATATCCCGTATTTTATACGTCCGGATATTTCAAGGTAGTCGGGCAAGTTGAGGACGAGGTCATTTTCAAGAACTATTTCAAATGTACGCGTTGCCACGCATATTATTTTTACGAACATTATTGTCACGACCTGCCCCCGTTGCCGTGATCGGTGTCCTACTGACACCCATACGTACTTACCTAACAAATCCGACATACCAAATGGCTAATCCGCTCGTACATACATAAGCCCATGTATGTATATAACATACGTCACACGAACATGCATACATACACATATATACATACATAATCCGTATATAAGCCGTCAAGGCTATCATACGTACGTAGTCGCATATCACACATACTTACCTAAACAAAGGATAACCCACACCCCCACGTATATGTCCGCACCTCAACATGGCGTATTTTAATCAAGACTGGACCGAAGACGGACAGGCCCCCGCCTCGTACCCAAATAGTCATATATACGTAACGTATGTACAATGTAAGATATATAATAAAATATAGCTCCGGACAGGGGAGCTCTCCAAACAACAGGCATCATCCTAAGCCGGGTGCGGCACGCGCGACGCGTCCGTACGTAGCGCACGCACGTACCTCGCACGTAATCCGTATCTCGCGGTATATGCGTACGTAACCGAATTCCGGATCGAAACGTACGTAAACGTGTGTGGGCGGGGCCGACCGTAGTCCGAACCGATACGTGCACATACGTATGTATGTATCTTTATCCAAATCGTAGTTTCGTACCGCGCATGCGTAGTCATAATCATATACGTACATACGCATCATAAATCGATCCCGGCCCTTTAATAAGGGACGCGGTATGTAACCCGCCCCTCGTAAGACGGACGCGGTACGTACGTAATCGTATCAAATGCCATCCCGGCCGCCATCCCCATAATATCACATAACCGCATCATATCGATCGTTATCGATACGTACGATCCCGGCCCGCACAATCCGAGGGACGCGGTGAACAATGGGCCGAGGTGCACGACCCGCGCAACCTCCGGCCCGGCGCAAGCGAAGTCACGAGGCATCCACGAACGTACAAACGAGAAACCACATACACATGTACCGACATACCGACTTAATAAAACCGGAATAGCTCGAAACGCATCGATCGTAGTAATCGTATTATATCGTAATAGTATCCGTAATCGTTCCGTGTCGGAATAATATTCAGGTTCGAAAGACGGTCATAATACTTATTAGTTAGCTTTACGTAACATAATTAAGAGTTACTTATGAAAATTTTAAACGATTGATTTGAACCATACCGGGAGTATCAGTAGGACAGTGGCCCACCTTCGGACTCAACCATAGTACAATACATAAATTATGGATAATAACCCTTAGGGAAATCGTTCATAATCATCTTAGGGTGTTTTGACTCCATTTATGGAAGATACATACTTATAGGTCAATCTTAGATTTCGTAATACTCATAGCCATACTGGGCCCACAAAGCATAACATAAGCACAGGGTGAAATTTTTTTTTTTTGGAAAACATACATGCCTTTCGTCTTTTCAAATCAAACAAAATCCGTAACCATAGTGAATCTGTAAACACATGAAATTCATAACACAATGCGTACTGATACATCGGCTTACATAGCCGTTTACAAACGGACATCTCATACACACGACACTCGTTCGCAAAGTCTCTAACATAACTCCGAATACCGTACAAAGCATTCGACTCGGCAAAGACTCCGAGGAAATGGAGTTCGCCAACCCAAAAACATCTTCTCGCTAACATCATCTCAAGCATCCGTGGGTACCGCGCGGCATGAAACGCACCCCCGAAGAAAGGGGTCAAGTACGGAATATGTACCGAGTATGCAAGCGTAAAAATACGAAAACGAAATAAGGCGTACCGAACGCAAGCACAATAGTCCAAATACCAACGTACTTACCTCGACATCCTCGCATACATACACAAACCATACACACATACCGCGGCCGGAACCCAAACAAGGCTAATATCACAAACATATAAATATACACACTACACATACATACATACCGCGGTCAAGAATCCAAATATCATGTGTCACCCATGCGGTCAAGTATCCGGCGGACGATATCACACATACACATGCCGCGGCCAAGTATCCGGCGGTCATGGCACAAGTATCCGGACGATATCACACATACACACGCGCGGCAAGTATCATCCGGCGGTCGTACCCGCGTCAAGTATCCAATGGACAATATCACACATACCGGCCCGGACTCGCGAAAAGGTAACAACAGAATGCACGAACAGTAATCACAAGCAACCAAATACACACGGGCGAATCGTAAATAGCCACACGTATATAATTTCTTTTATTACAAACTCAACAACAACCAAAGCACACCATCCCTTTAAAACCAAGACAATAGTTAAATCGGTTCTTTTCCGAACATTATTCGAAAACATATCAAGATCACATGCATGTGAGTAAATAAATAATTAGGTTGCCTTCCAAAACCGGTGACCAAATATATTTACTAACATCGGCAAGTGCGAAAACAAGTTTCGATTTATCGGAATTAGTATACAAAAGTTACAACCTTCGAAATCGTTCTTATGTGTCAAAATATATTATCAACTCAAGGAAGTAGTTAAAATAACTATTTTATAGTAACGGAGCGATAGTCAAAAGTTTTCTTTTCAAAATCACAAAATATACCAAACAGGCGACATAGGGAGATCTCGGAATGCGCGGGCCCCACCTCGGTCGAGCCGAGGCGGCGGACGTAAATTACAAACATTAGGCTACCTACAGCCATCCATCAAAGTTTTGGAGCGATCCGGACACGTTTACCACAATTACAAAGGTTTAAACATTCTTTTGATCAAATATAAGGATTGTAGTTCAATTACGAGAATGAATAGTATGCGAATCAAACTCGGATTTCCAAGAACAGAATTATCCCCGAGGTTCCGATCTTAGCCTAGTAGGGCTAGGACATGCCAAAAGAAGGAAAGGGCGAGCTTTACATACCTTACGGACGTCTCGTGCTCGCTTAATCTCCAATCCCGTTTCGTCAAAAATCTGCAAATGGTCATCTTTACCAATTACTATTCATGCAAGTTGACATTTCGATCTTTGGTTTTTATTTGGCTACCGAAATTTCGGCAGCACTTCCCCTATTAATACGACACCCCCGAGATTCAACCCGGCTCAAAACAATCGATAACAACATCAACAACACCAACAGCATCAACAACATCAACAATTGTCATGAAACGCACTATAATATAAATAATCCTTCTTTTCACATACGACGACACTTTTCATTCCAACTTCACAATATCAAGTTAATATCATTATTCTCACATTCATTTACCAACTCAAGGTTATTCGTACACAATTCGGACACACTTTTTCATCATTTCACAAAATACACAAAATTCCCATCAAACCATAATTCATCCCAAACTTCCAATTTTTCAACATAAGTATTCATAACATATTTCCATCTTCCAATTTCGTCATCCACAATCATAATTCACATCTATAATCTTACTTCCATAATTATATAAAAACTATATAAAATCACATAAATTTCTCATAGCAACATACAACCAACTCCAATACCAACTTGGTTCATTAAACCTTTCCTTTCATCACAAACATCACCACAACACAACTAACAACTTAAACAAAATTAATCCATTTCCATACCATCCATATATAGGCCACGGCCAACATGCAATTTCCATGATTTTTCATTCATTTTCTACACCTTACAACAACACATAAACATGTTGAATACAATTAGTTCATCACTCCATACAACACACACCTACACACGGCCAAAGTACAACTCACGGCTACAACTTCAACATCATACCTTCATGTATTTCATTCACTTCTACGTATCACAACATGCACAAATCATCCATGAAACATGTAAAGAAGATGAAACCTCACCTTTTCCACTTTGTTCTTCACTTGGCTTGGGTTGGAGATTTGCATGAACCAAGGATTTTCTTGTTCTAACAATTGCCCCATGTTGTTTAGCACCTTCCAAAGAGTGGAAAACATAGAAGAAATAATTTTTTTGAAGAAGAATTTCTTGGTCTTCTTTTTCTCTCCCATGGCCGAATATGGCCTTCATTTTTTCTCTCCAAGCTTCTTGATTTTTCTAGGAGATAAAATGATAAAGATGACTTAAATTAGTCATCTTTCTCTACATATATAATTTGCACAAATGGCCCTATGGCCCACATCTCACACATGGCCACATATGGCCATTTTCATGAAATGACAAGTTTCCAAAATTTCACTTCTAGCCCTAATTTCTCATAAAATGTCTAGCTTTCCATAATTCATCTTTTGGTCCCAAATTTTTCTTATTCCAAATTTACCCTTAACATTCCATACCGACAAAAAGATGAATATGCAACTTATGTTCTTTTAACAAAATTGAAAAAAAAATTGCAACCTTATCCTTAACTTGTCGCAACCGACTTAGAATATTCCGACGTCCACTTCAAATACCATAACAACATAATTAACATTCCAAATAAATTCAACCAATTCCTTGCATATATAGCACCAATACAATCAAATTCATTCAACTTTCATTTCCAACATGAATTTCCATCATAACCACAACTAAGACACATACATAGCCATACACATACACATACACACACACTAGATATATATTCACACACACACACGGCTCACCACATGCATGCAACACTTCCATAATTCTCATGTACTCTACATTTACTACAACACATACATAATTCCTTCAACATAAAAAATAAGAATTCTTACCTTTCCCAACTTCTCTACTTGCCAAAGGAAGCACTTTCACAAAACAATTATGCCAACTTGAAGAGGAGCTTGAGCTTAGTAATAATTCCAAGAGAGATGAATTTTGAACCAAGGTTGAAGACTAGAAAATTTTTCTTTTCTTTTCCTCTCTTTTTCTCCTGGGGCCGAATGGCTCCTCTCTTTCTTTCTGATTTTTCTTTTGTTTTTCTTGAAACTTCACGAAGCCACCCTCTCTTATATGCATATTAATCACATGCCAAATTAATTAATTTGCATGACTTGGCCTTCATGGCCGGTCCGGGCCTCCCTTTGGGCCTCAACTTTCCTATTTTTTTTTGGCCCAAATCTTCATGAATCGCAATTTAAAATTTCCGAAACAAATTTCCGAAATTCCAATTTTTCCTTTAGGCCTTGTCCACTATTCTAGCATCCAAACTTCCATAACCGGCATACACATACTAAGAAAATTTCAAACATAGCCTCCTTTCTCATAATTCACAATTATTTCGAATTTTTCCATTATGCAAAAAGACGGATGTAACATCCTCCCCTTTGAAACATTCGTCCGAATGTTAATTCAACTTCATGGTAAATCAAAATCAGCCAGAGGTCTACTTGCCACTTACATACTTGCACTTGATCGAAAAATTTGAATCGCCTTCATTTTCCAACTTCATCCATCTTTTCTCTCATATCACCGTATTTGGGCCGTTCGTACCATCTTAAGCTCGATATACGGCGACGTAATCTTAAATCCTCGTAACTAAGGTCAAACGGACGTCAGACGGAGTCTTATCCGGAGTCAGAAGCACGAAAGTGCGGCGACCGAAGCAAGATAATCCGACGTGTCTTAAGCGGTCCCAAATCGCAGCGTACGTACGTAGGTATATCGACGATCTATAATCGCAGTCGTACATATGTAGGTTTATCTATTTATTCGAAATCGAATCGTACGTATAGACACATATATCGTACGTATCCGCCACCGAGGTCGCGTACGTACGTATGTCGCACGTATTCGTGATCCCGTTATATATGTAAATATATCGTACGTAGTCATATCGTATTCGTACGTACGCAGTCGTACATATCGAGATTTATCGTATGATTAAGTCGAATCCGTACGTACCGGGATACTCCGACGTAACCGTTGATCGTAGCCGGGCGTATGTAGATATGTTAAACAGATACGTAGTCGGGTTCGTATACGTGAGTGTAGTAAACAGAGCTTCACCGAAAATCCGGGTGCGTAACATGGCGTACGTAATTTGCGCGCCATAGTCGAACCGGGGCTTTTTTTAGAATCTCTAATCACTCCACATACTCAAATTCCACTTAAGTTACCCCAACTTCGCATTTAGTCTCCATATCCATATTGTGAAAATTCTTAACATACTTCCTGTGGGTCGCATCCATCCTAGGATTGCTCGTTTCGAAAGACGCTTTAACTTTGAAACTTTTATGTATCTTGACAAAGTTACTGGGGTGAATATCACCGCGTCAATTGCCGTCACAATAATAATCTTTGCCACGTAATTTAGGGCCGTTCAAGACCTCAATAAATTTTTCGTAAATTTTCGTAGCGGGTCCCACCCCGTCTAAACTACACAATTACCATATTGCCCTTCAGATTCCTCAATATCTATTTCCACTTGTACTCATAATTATCTACCACTCGGGGTTTCTAGATTTACATATATTTACGGAGTCATCTCGCCGCCCTTACTATCACCGAATAATATTTTAAATCATACATACACAGAATTTTAAGAAACTCACATACTCATAAAACAATCAATTTCCTTGTCCGACCCTTTGAGAGCCGCGTGGAAGAGGCGTGTCCGTCATCATCCTCATCCGTCCGCCCCTCATCTAACCGGCCCCGCTATAACCCGTATCCGAACCGAGGGGAGTATGGGGAATCGCACAATTCCCGCCCCGCCGCGTGACTCAAAGCCAAGAACGGGAGAAATCCATAGCACTCTCCGAGGTGGCCGTGTCACACCCCAACCTTCGAAAGGACGGCACCCGACTCTCATCGTAGTCAAGCGAACCCTTAAACGTCAACTCAAATTTTTTTTTTTTAAAACAAGAATTGAAAATTTTAAAATGAAAAAAATACCAAAATCGACACGTAGCTCGAGGCATCTCAAAACATGATATATATACATACGACATAAAACAAGGCGAGCCAAAGTGGCCTCCACCATTTCGTACAACAAAATAATGGCCGACATGGCCCAACAAAGAACCATGACTCCCCACACTCGTTCGCGTACTTCTAAAGAGTAAGGACTCGCAAATATATACACAACATTATACCAAAAT
>NW_026718595.1:0-13036 GCF_029784015.1 Lycium ferocissimum | reverse complement strand
TTGGAAAGGGTTTCAAAAGATCCCGAACCCCCTTTTTTTCTTGGTGGGATTCTTTTTTCCCGGGGGAGTAACCCCCCCAAAAGCGAAAGTTTCCCCAAAGAATGGGAATAGGCTCGGTGATGCCCTACGGATTAACACCATAAACCTTTTAGGGTTCGAAACCCGTTTAGGATCATAGTGGCGACGGTCGTTTGCAGCTTCTTTGGCATGTGAACTTCGGGGGGGGAATCTGTCACGTGGTGCTCCCGGCTAACAAGCGACATGGAAAAGCTGACTCGCTGAAATTGTGGCTTCAATGACAAGTACGAATTGTACGGGTAATTGTGCGTGTTGTCTTCTCGCGGATCACCACTTCGCAAACACTTCCCAGACAAACTTTACATAATGATGAAGGAAGATGGTGCGCTCACTTGCCATGTTGGATCCATGGTATTCCCGGTGAAATTGTAATTGGGCTGGTATTTCCCGCTGACTTGGAATTGATGGCGAGCTCGATTGATCCTATTTGAACGTAGTCGACTACCCCTGTGTGCGCCGCGTCCTCTATCAAACGCTCTTATGTTAGTGTGGCTTTGATGAACCTTTCCAAGGTCATAGAGCTGGGATAGACTTGGGACAAATATTAAGCCTTGCTCCATTATCAATTGATACCCGGGTTACCACTTTGTTACGTCATATGCTAGTGACGTGCAATGCTTTGTTATGATTTGTGCCTTCTTTGGGTAACTCTTTCTCTATGAAGGCAATTTGATGTTTCTCCATAACATGAGTGACAGGGCATTTCGGCCATATTTTCCTTTGTTTGTTCTAGCGGGACATGAGCTTCCTCAACACCTTCATTAGAGCCAAGCGGTGTTGAGGTGAACTTTGCGGCAATGCCGATGCGGGTTGTCGCGACCCGAACTACTGGCCATGCGGGTATTCGGGGCTAACCATGAACACCGCTCATTACGGTTACTTATCTACTCTACTTTATAATATACGTTCATAATCCACGGAAAACTATCATTTGAAACATATTTACTTGTATAAACATAAGCCACTTAAATATCGAATAAATATATATATATATATATATATATATATATATATATATACATGCTTATACATAAATACTATGGGACCATATTACCTGCGTACGTATCCTAAGACTCTCTTAAGTACTAGACATATAGACGGGACGAGGACCCGTCGTGCCCAATCATAGGTATATACATATATGTGCCAAAAAAATAATCGGTGGCACCTCACGAATAAAGGAGGGCTCCTTTAAATAAACGGGGCTCCCCCATGTATCGCGCGTCTCCCGCTGTCTGCCTATGGGCATGAACACGGCGTCCAAAAACGGACGTCGATACGAATATTGTGCGCAGGTATGTGAGCCGTAAGCAACGATAAGACATCGGTAAGTAGGGGAGAAGCGTCAAATGAGGAGCAATGCATGGCGGTATGTCGTATCATAAAAGAGATAATGTATGCTAGCTTGATCTCTTAATCATCGTCGTATCATCCTTGCATAAATGTATAAGCTGCCCGACCATATAGGTACGGTGTGATAATCAATAACATTAGCCTGCGTCCAGGCCTCCGCATAGGGGTATCATCTCACGCCCGCTAGTGGTGTGCCCCGTACCCGTCGGCCATGGTGTGGGCTGCCCGCCTTGCGGCGGTATTTTATACATGTTAGGCGCGGTGTAATGTCATCATATGCTCATCATAATTTGCTCATAGTAATATGTCTTATCATAACTATATCATAATACGTACGTAGAGACTACTTAATAATCATGCTACATCGGGGTGACGTAAGGTCGTGGACCCCCGACTTCATTATGGAACATTCATAATTATTCTGCCTACCTTAAGGAACAAGCATAAGGTGAGTGTATAAAATGATCAACATCAATAGGCTAGGGATAGCTTCATTAGCTTAATTGGAACATCGTATCATAGGCTATAGCATCTGCGGACTTAAGCTTGTCATTATCATTATCATAATCATAGCATATCTCTTACATCTCGTATGGCTATTCATGAACAAGGGCTCTTAGTCTTCTTGAAGATGGAACATTCATAATAAAAGAGGAAATTCATGCCATAAGACTCATGCCTTAGAAAGAAAGGGCTAGCCTCGCATACCTTTGTCGTTTAACTTTATCGCTTGCTAGCTCTCTTTTAATGCACTCGTTTATACCTTCAAGGAATTCGTGTCTTCATTAGCTAAGCAATCATGAAAACATACTTACTAAAGCTAGAAAATTGGGCAGCATTTCCTTTGTTTATATACTACTTTCCTCCATATTCCATATCAACTCCCAACAATTCATAACAGCAAATCACAATATCATAAACAATAAGCATCATCTAATTACATTGCCCCACAGTTCATAATTTCACTACAATTCTCCATAACCATGGCCAAAGTCCATTATCGCGTTCTTTCTCATACAATACTCATTCCCATGTTCTAAATTTCATTTATAACGTATTTTATGTCAACATATCCATTTTAAGCGGTTGATTCAACTCTTTTCACAATAATATGCTATTCATACATTTATTGCCCCATTTTCTATACTCTTCTACAATCCATGTGTTTCAACCTACCAATACTTCAAAAACATGGAAAGGTCATGAAGCTCACCTTAGATGATGGAGGAATAAGCCTTGAATGGTGATACACCTTTTGCACCAAAACCCTCTTGGGATTTCATCTCTCTTGGGATTTCTTGATTTGAATGACTTTTAATGGGTTTCATACACTTGATTCTCCTCAATTCTTGTTGTTGATCTTTGATTTCTATTGTTTTCTTATGGTTGATGTATGGATATTCTAGAGGGAGTCTTGAAGTGTGGAGGAGTGAAGATGAAATGGAAATGAAATGAGAAAGGTCCCGTTATATTAATTTCACATTAGAACATTTCGGAATATACGGACTGACATACGGTCCGTATAATTTCTCTACTAACCGTATGTTTGGACCGTATATTTGGTCCAGTGGAACATGTCATTATGGGCTGGATCTACGGCTGGACATACGGTCCGTAGATTTTATACGGCCAGTATGTCTGGTCGTGTGTTTGCCTAGTTTTCCGAGACTTGTTTCGTCGACTCGTTTGATCTCCGATCCTTAGGGAACCTTCTTAACACTTGTTTATCACTTCATTAGCAATCTAAGGGACGTCATAACTCTTCCTTGAAGCATCATTAATACACCATTAACTCAATACTCGAAATTCTTATCCGATACACAACATATGACTCGCTTTCCTTAACAACTTTCTTTCATTAACTCGAATGTCTTTGGAAATCTTAATTAGGATCATCAAATACTATTTCTTACTTTTCCAAACCTCGTATACCTCATACCCCTCATTCGTCTATTCACTGTATGCTAACGGGGAATTTTTCAAGGTGTAACATTCTTCCCCCCTTTTGGAACATTCGTCCTCGAATGTTAAATCGTTAGGAATTCTAGAAAAAAATTCGCCGGAAGTTTCCCCCTATAATATGGCACTTCCATCCTGGCACAACAACCCATAATATCATTGCCTCACAAGGCCACAACACAATAGCAATATAAATTAGCCATACTCGACCTATATGCATAAAAGAAAAGCATACATACCTTATCATTTCGACTCCTCGTCATAGATCTCTTCTGGGGGCTGGAATAAATGCGGATATATGGATTTCATCTTCTCTTCCGCTTCCCAAGTCATCTCTTCCTGATTGTTATTTCGCCATAGGACCTTAACTAAAGCTACTTCCTTGTTTCGAAGTCTTCGTACTTGTCTGTCTAGTATGGCAATAGGCACTTCTTCATAGATTAGCTTTTCCGTGATTTGAACGTCATCTACTGGCAGAATCTTTGTGGGATCTCCTACACACTTGCGGAGCATTGAGACATGGAAATCTTTGGATGAACTAATTCAAGCTGCGAAGGCAAATCCAATTCATAAGCTACTTGACCCGCTTTGCGGATGATCTTATAGGGTCCGATATATCGAGGACTTAACTTCCTTTCTTACCAAATCTCATCACCCCTTTCATTGGTGATACCTTCAAGAACACCCAATCATCACTTGAAATTCTAGATCTCGCCGGCGGCGGTTGTCCGCATAAGACTTTTGGCGACTTTGAAATTTGTCAACAATCGATCTCGGATCATCTTGACTTTTTCTACCGCTTGTTGAATCAATTCGGGGCCTATTAATTGCACTTCTCCGACGTCAAACTATCCAATTGGAGATCTACACTTCCTTCCATACAAAGCTTCATACGGAGCCATTTGGATACTTGAATGATAGCTATTGTTGTAGGTATATTCGATTAGGGGTAAGTGGTCATCCCAACTACCTCTAAAATCTAAAACACATTCTGTTAGCATATCCTCCAAGGTCTGTATAGTGCGCTCGGCTTGTCCGTCGGTTGCGGATGAAATGCCGTACTAAGCCTTACTTAGTACCTAGACCTTCTTGGAAGGATTTCCGAACTTAGGCGTAAGCGTATGCTCCTCAATAATAATAGATATTGGAATACCATGAAGTCTCACAATTTCCTTGATATACAGCCTCGCATAATCTTCTTGAGTATGTGGTTCTGACTGGAAGAAAATGAGTTTGCTTTCGTCAATCTATCCACAATCACCCATATAGAATCATACTTGCCTCGGGAACGGGATAGTCCTACAATAAAATCCATATTTATTACTTTCCATTTTCACGTAGTAATTTCCATTGCTTACAATAACCCCCCCTCCCCCCCCCGGCCCCCGGGGCTTTTGATGTTCTATCTTTACTTGCTGGCAATTTGGGCATTGTGCGACAAATTCTGCTATGTCTCTTTTCATGCCATCCCACCAATATATCAATTTGAGATCATGATACATTTTCGTCGCTCTGGATGGATAGAATACCGAGAATAATGAGCTTCTTCTAGAATTCGATGACGAATTCCGCAATTTGGAACACATAACCTATTCTCTTACGAGAACCCCATCTATAGAGACTTCAAATGGTGACTTTTCTTTTGGGGCTACACACCTTTATAATACTTCAATTTGGGATCCTCGTATTGGCGCTCTTTTATTCCGTCGTGTCCAAGGATGAAAGCTGATTAAGTTAATACTTAACTCTGACATCGCTCGATCAATTAAACGTACTCCCAAGCTTAGCTAATTGGTGGAGTTCATGAATCATTCTTTCTTTTCGAAGGAACATCACTTCGACTACCCATTGATCGGCGGCTAAGGGCATCGGCTACTACATTTGCTTTCCGGGGGTGGTATAAAATATTTACGTCATAATCTTTCAATAATTCTAACCACCGCCTTTGCCGCGGGTTCAACTCCTTTTTTAAAAATATATTGGAGACTCTTGTGATCTGTATAGATATCAACATGCACACCATACAAGTAATGTCTCCACATTTTTAATGCATGAATAACTGCGGCTAATTCAAGATCATGAGTTGGGTAGTTCTTTTCATGTTTTCGCAGCTGTCTCGAAGCATAAGCAATGACTTTTTCATGTTGCATTAATACACATCCTAACCCAACACCGGAAGCATCACAATACACAACATAGCCATCCGGCCCTTACGGAAGTGTTAAGGCGGAGATGAGGTTAATCTTGTCCTTCAACTCTTGGAAGCTACGCTCACAAGCGTCATTCATTGAAATTTAGTGTGACTTTTGGGTTGGCTTCGTCAATGGGGATGAAATAGATGAAAAGCCCTCTACGAATCTTCTATAATAACTTTTAGCCAATCCCGAAAACTATGAACTTAAACGTAGGCGTCGTAGGCCTTGGCCAAGTCTTCGCAGATTTAATTTTCTGAGTATCAACTTTAATGCCATCATTGTAAATAACATGACCCAGAAATGTCACAAAATTCAGCTAAAACTCGCACTTTAAAAATTTTGCATACAACTCCCAAGTTCGAAGAATTCCAAAGACAATACGTAAATGATCTGCATGTTCTGATTCTGTGCGAGAATACACCAGAATGTCATCATGAATACTATTACAAATAGGTCCAAGAGAGGCTAAATACATTATTCATCAAATTCATAAACAACTGCCGGAGCATTAGTTAGCCCAAACAACATCACTCGAAATTCATAATGGCCATATCTCGTTACGAAGCTTGTCTTGGGAATATCTTCTTCTCTAACTCTCACTTGATGATAACCCGACCTCAAATCTATTTTGGAAAACCACTTGGCACCTTGTAGTTGATCAAATAAATCATCAATTCTTGGAAGAGGATACTTGTTCTTTATCGTCACCTTATTCAACTGTCTATAATCAATGCACATTCGTAGAGAACCATCTTTCTTTCTCACAAACAATACTGGTGCTCCCCACGGTGATGAACTGGGTCTAATGAACCCCTTTTCGAGCAAATCTTTCAACTGGCCTTTAACTCTTTCAATTCTGCCGGAGCCATTCGATAAGGAGGAATAGAAATGGGCTTGGTATCCGGCAACACATCAATGGCGAAGTCAATCTCTCTTTCTGGAGGAAGGCCTGGAAGTTCATCTGGAAATACATCCGGGAATTCATTCGCTATCGGAACAGATTGGAAAGTTGGAGACTTTGCTTCCGTATCATGAACTCGGACTAGATGATAAATATAGCCCTTGGCTATCATCTTTCTTGCCTTAAGGTAGGAAATCGGAGTTGCGTATTACCTTTCCATTCAAGCACGGGCTCTCCCGGAAATTAGAATCGAACTAATTTCATTCGGCAATCAACATTAGCATAGCATGAGGCCAACCAGTCCATACCCATTATAACATCAAAGTCTAGCATTTCTAGCTCAACTAAATCGGCTTTGGTTTGGCGATCACATATCACAATTATACAATCTTTATACACTTGTTTAGCTATTACGGGATCACCAACCGGAGTAGACACCTCAAAAGGTTTAATTGGCTCGGGTTTCACCCAATACGATTAGCAACATATGGAGTAATATATGATAATGTGGAACCCGGATCTATCAATGCATACACGTCATGAGAAAACACAGTCAATGTACCTGTAACCACATCTGGGGAGGACTCGAGATCCTGTCGTCCGGCTAAGGCATATAAGCGAGGCTGAGTAGCACCTGAAGTAGATGCTCCCCCTCGGCCTCTACCTCGGCACTTTGGGAATGCGGGAGTCTTCACTTGCGATCGGACGTGCGATGAAGAACCGGCCGGCGATCTTGTGGTGGACCCCGGCTGACCGCTCATCGACGGGCAATCTCTCATCATATGCCCTGCGACCCTGAAGCGTAACAAGCATCCGAACCACAGCGGCAACGTCCAAAATGTAATCTACCGCCGGTTGCATCGCGGTGCTAGGAGGTCTCCTCGACTATAATCTCCCCCAAGCGTGAACACAGGGCCCTCGAACTCGGCCTGTCACGAACGGAAAGAGCGATCAAATCTCCTGCACAGTAAATCGGGGAGGTGCACTCGTCGGCGGCGGCACGAGTGTCTAGAATATGTACGCCTTGATCCCCCTCTATACTCACCACCTACGTGCCCATAGATCTACGCCCTTTGCTTTGCCCTTTATCAACATCACGATCACCCCTTTGCGGAGGTTGTTGTCCTTCTAGATTTTGGGCATGGGCTTGAATGAAAATATCCATCCCGTCTTGCACCAATGAAGCCGTTAAGCAATCTTTAAACAAATGTGGCCCTAAGCCACTCACAAATCTATGCACCCTATCGCCCATGTCGGCCACCATTGTCGGGGCATATCTAGCCAAAGAATTAAATTGAAGGCTATACTCCCGGGCGCTCATGTTCCCTTGCTTCAAGTTTAGAAATCTATCCGCTCTAGCTCGGCGGACCTCGGGTGGTAAGTAGTGGCGAATGAAAGCATCAACAAATTCTTGCCACACGGGAGGAGGTGCATTCTCTTGCCTCGATGCTATCCAATTATTATACCATAAAACCGCCACATCCCGGAGTCTATATGATGCCAACTCCACGGATTCGGTCTCGGAAGCATGAATAATCCGCAATGTTCTCAACATTTCATCAATAAAGCCTTGCGGATCTTCATCCGGCTTTGACCCAAAGAATTCCGGAGGATTTAAACTCATGAAGTCACGGGCTCTAGTACTAGCTGAACGATCACTTGGGCCAGCATTTTGCCATTGTGCCTGAGCGGCAACCAACTGCGTCAATAAATGAATGGCCTCGGTCACTTGTTGACCCGAAGTAGCCGGTGGAGGAACTAGAGGCATAGGAGCTGGAACAGAAGCCCCTTCTTGCTCTTCCGTAATAGGCGGAGTAGTGGAGGCATTAGATGGAGCCTCATTATGTGATTCATCCTCATCTACATTCATAGGCGGCTCTCTTTACGCCCGCCTCTTTGTCGTAGTCTTGCCCTTACGGCGGCTTTAGCTTTTCCTTTTGGCGGCATTTCTGAAATCACAACATACTATTAGGGAGGATAAAAGCTTATGCACGGCTCTATCGCACGATCTCATAAGAAGAAAGATGGTCATTTTTTCCTAAATGCCCTGTAGCCTCTTGTTTATTAGCGTGGCGCGCAACACACCATAAACAAGACTCTACTAGACACGGCTCGTAGACACTTCCTAGGACTGAACTGCTCTGATACCACTTCTGTCACGACCCGAGCTACGGGCCATGACGGGTATCCGGGGCTAACCACCGAACACCGCTCATTCTACTACTCATCTATGCTCATTCATACTGTATGCTCATAATCATATAAAACTATTATCATTTGAAACATATTTACTTTTATAAACATAAGCCCTTCGGCTATCAAAAATATATATATATACATGCATATACATGAAGACTATGGGACCATACTACCCACACTGCGTATCTACGAGCCTCTACTAGAGTACTAGACATATGGATGGGACAGGACCCCGTCGTGCCCAATCATGAATATATACATATATGTACCAAAAGAATAATCAATGGCACCTCCGAAAAATGGAGTGCTCTCAAATCAGCTACTAGCTCCTACGAGTCTGGATCACCTCCCTGCCTACCTGTGGGCATGAACACAGCGTCCAAAGAAAAGGACGTCAGTACGAATATTGTACTGAGTATGTAAGGCATAAACAATAATAAGACATCAATGAAATAAGGAGGCATCAATGAAGAGCAATCATGCTCGATCGAATCATAAAGGAAGTAATGCATGTTGGCTTACTGTCATACTTATCATCATATCATATATGCATAAATGTATAAACTGCCCGACCATGTAGGTACGGTGTGATAATCAATAACATTAGCATTAGCATTAGCTGGCGTCCAGGCCTCCCGCGTCCGGGGTATCATCTCATGCCGCCCACTAGTGGTGTACGCCCATGCCATCGGCCATGGTGTATAGTACGCCCGCCTTGCGGTGATTTGCCCGACATATAGGCGCGGTGTAATATCATCATATGCTCATCATAACATGCTTATCATAACTCATCATAATCATCATAATATAATGCATAGAGACTCATAGATAGTCATACTTTATCTGGTTGACATAAGGTCGTGGACCCCCGACTTCATTATGGAGAATTCATAAGTATCATGCCTCACCTTGAAGGAACAAGCATAAGGTGAGTGTATACAATTATCAACATCAATGGGCTATGGATAGCTTCATTAGCTTAATTGGAACATCATATCATAGGCTATAGCATCTCTAGACTTAAGCTTGTCATTATCGTTATCGTACTCGTAGCATATCTCTTATCTCGTTTGGCCATTCATGAACAAGGACTCTAGTTTCTTGAAGATGGAACATTCATAATAAAGGAGAAATTCATGCCATAGGACTCATGCCTTAGAAAGAAAGGGCTAGCCTCACATACCTTTGTCGTTTAACTATTCTATCGCTTGCTCGTTCTCCTTTAATGCACTCGTTTATACCTTCAAGGGAATTCGTGTCGTCATTAGCTAAACAATCGTGAAAACATACTTACTAAAGCTAGAGAAAATTGGGCAGCATTTCCTTTGTTTATACTACTTTCCTCCATATTCCATATCAACTCCCAACATTCATAACGACAATCACAATATCATAAACAATAAGCATCATCTAATTACATTGCCTACAATTCATAATTTCACTACAATTCTCCATAATTATGACCAAAGTCCATTATCGCGTTCTTTCTCATACAATACTCATTCCATGTTCTAAATGTCATTTATAACGTATTTATAACTTCAACATATCCATTTTCATGATTCAATCCAACTACTACTCAATAACAACACTATTCACACATTTATGACCCATTTTCTATACTCTTCTACAATCCGAGTGTTTCAACCTACCAATACTTCAAACAACATGGAAAGGTCATGAAACTCACCTTAGATGATGGAGGAATAAGCCTTGAATGGTGATACACCTTTTGCACCAAAACCCTATTTCATCTCTCTTGGGATTTCTTGATTTGAATGACTTTTAATGGGTTTCATACACTTGATTCTCCTCAATTCTTGTTGTTGATCTTTGATTTCTATTGTTTTCTTATGGATGAAGTGTATGGAATATTCTAGAAAAGTCTTGAAGTGTGGAGGAGTGAAGATGAAATGAAAAATGAATTGAGAGAGGTCCCTTATATTAATTTCACATTCAGTCCCGACTGGAATATACGGACCAACATACGGTCCGTATAATTTCTACTGACCGTATGTTTGGACCGTATATTTGGTCCAGTGGAACATGTCATTCTGGGCTGGATCTACGGCTGGACATACGGTCCGTAGATTTTATACGGCCAGTATGTCTGGCCGTATGTTTGCCCAGTTTTTCGAGACTTGTTCTCGTCGACTCGTTTGATCTCCGATCCTTATGGAACCTTCTTAACACTTGTCTAACACCTCAATACCATTCTAAGGGATGTCATAACTCTTCCTCGAAGCATCATTAATACACCATTAACTCAATACTCGTAATTCTTATCCGATACACAACATATGACTCGCTTTCCTTAACAACTTTCTTTCATTAACTCGAACCGAAATCTTCAGGCTTCGCCTTCGATGATAGGTCCTTTTCCATTTCCCTCCTTGGTGTGCCAGCGGGCAATGTATTCAAGAGTGTAGCATTTTCCTGATCTTGTAATGCCATGTACGGCAGTAACTTGGACTACAAACTCTTTGTCGGGTGGTGCCGGAGTCACTTAAGTAATGTGTGATGTCACTGCTGCCGGGATTAATACCTTGAATTGTGGGCGCTCTTACAAAGATAATGATACCGTGCTGCCGTTCAAGTTCTTTTGCGAATCAGACATGGTCCTTTCGCAACCCGCTCTTATCTCTCTCAATCATGTGAATCATTGTTGTCATGGTTTGGCAAAGGAGTTGGTGTTCACATTCGGAAGAAGCCGTTTGAGGCACCCTTCTCCATTAATCAAGTCTTATTTTTTTTTTACTTGATGCAATCTTCAATACTGTGTCCTAGGCCATTGGAATGATAGGCACATGTTTGGTCGGCTTAGTAAAACCGGTTCTTTGGATCGACGACCTTTGGGGCAAGCACTTGGATCATCCCAGCTGCACTTAATCTTTTGAATAAATCAATCCGAGATTCCATTAGCAGGGTGAATACTCGAGGGGGTTTCTTCGCAAAATTCTGATGTGACACATTATAAGCATTTGGTGGTGATTGATTCTGGTAGGTATTGAGTTGGTTATTTTGTGGGGTACAGTAAATGGGTAGGGGAGTTTAATAATTTGACTGTGGAGCTTGGTAATTTGGGGGAGGTGATTGGAAGGCATTTGATGGAGCTTGGTAATTTTGGGGTGTTGATTGGAAAGTTGGTTGCGCGTAATATACGGGCACCGTGTTGTAATGGGTGGGAATGTAGGTATTTGGGGGAGGTGAAGCGTATGCCTCCATCGGGAAATCTTCTCTTCTTTTAAGTTTGAGATTAGGAGTGTGGGATATGCTAGTCACGTCTTCTGAGTTAATCCGGGCGGGGTATTTCGACCGGCGGATTTTTCGATCATTCTTATGATTCGGCCAGTCTTGACACCATCTTCTATGGCCTCGCCCATTTTGACTAATTTAGAGAAAGGTCTTCCCGCCATTGAAAGTATTCTATCATAGAAGTCTATTTCTTGTGAACGGATGAAAACCGACACAAGTTCTTTCGCCCGCGGGGTTGTGCACAGGCGGCAACGTGTTTCTCTACTTACTGTGATACCGCGGAAGTTTTCGGTGGACTTTTTCTTTACTTTTTCCAAGTCGTATCTATCCGGCACTATCTCTACATTAAAACGAAATCTTTCCATGAAAGCTGCAGCCATGTCTTCCCATGTGATCCAACGGCATATGTCTTGCGCTGTGAACCATTTCTAGGCTTCTCTAGTCAAACTTCGGCTGAACAAACCTCATGATGAGCACTTGGTTATCTCTGACTACTAAACAATTAGTCCTGATGGCGTAAAATGCACTTTTGGATTACATCCCCATTGAACAACTCAAAACGGGCACTTTGAAGCCCTCGGTAAATCGTCAAGTCAGATGCATACACAAATCGTCATAACTCAAACCTGTGCCAGTGAGGGTAGTCCGCATGGATCATTCCAACATTGCGGTCATCTTTCGCTCAAGCCTTTCTTCCTGTTTTTCCTGTTCAGCCTTCTATGCCTTTTCTGTCTCCTCATAATATTCAATTTTTTGATTGGGTGAAAAGGTACCTGGTGTAATAGGTGTGTGAAAAGAAACAACTGGGCGAGTTCGAGTAATAAGGGTGCTTTTGTCGGTTGGTAGGGGGATGATGCTTGGTTGTATAGTGATGTCGGGATGGGTATTTTGTGGTATTGGGTAAGAAGGGATAGAGTGAGCAGTCTCGGGAATTTGGTTAGTGTTAAGTGGTAGTAGAGTGTGGTTCGAGGCACCAATGTGTCCATCGATTGGGGTAAATGGCATGGTGGTCATAACGGACCTAGCGAGGAAAGGAAACGGGGAAAAAATGAATTCGGGGGGGTGGAAAAAAAGGTGGAAGGGCCCTTTTTTTCTT
>NW_026718594.1:0-13004 GCF_029784015.1 Lycium ferocissimum | reverse complement strand
AACTCAATTCTAACATATAATTTAAATGATCTAAAATGGGTTGTACCAATATTCTAAAACTAGTGTTTTCAAGAAAACCCATCTCAAGGTTCAAGAATTCAAGATTTTGGAAATCTTCTTCAAAGCTCAAGTCTTTAATTCAAGTTTGGAGCGACTAAGGTATGTAGAGTTACTATCTACGTGTGGGAACATCATTGTTTCTTCCCCACGCCTCATAATCCATAAATTATGATTCTCTACTAAAACTATGGTTTCTATACCATTCTCATGATAACCCTAGGTCCATGTCCATGATTATATTATGTATGAATGGTTATAATTCCATTAATGAATTCTTAATATTTCCTTATGATTATTGAGAATCCGTCCGTAATCCATGAAAACCCATATCTTGTATTCCATGGGTTCGTGCATGCATGTTTTTAAATAAAAATGATTATTTCATGAATATCCTACATGTCTACAAGTTTTCATGCAATTGTATTTTATAACTATGTTCATGTCATGACTCAAGATACATACATGCTAAATACAAGTTATTTCATGAAACCATGTTTACAAGTTATTTCATGAAACCATGTTTACAAGTTATTTCGTGAAATCATGATTACAAGACAAGTACAAGTTAATTCACGAAAATCATGGGCTTCTTAGCCAACTATATTATGTTCATGTTTTTGGGAGTTGCACGAATACCGAGAAGGCTCGGATAGCTGAAACTACGTAGCCACCGTAGGACAAGGATCGCTCCGCCCAATTAGGATGATACCTTAATTTTACACTTTGAATGGATCCATCAGGCACGTTACCACCTCATACCCTGGCAAGATATGGGGGCTCTGTTGGTCCGGCGAGGTACCAGACTCCACGTACCCACGTGGTGATATCACATGGTCGGTTTATGAAATGCTCTCCCTACTATCATGTTTTACTATGTTATATATATATGTACTCATGCTCATGCTCATGTTCATGCCCAGGTTTTCAGTTTCAGTTCTTATCACGATTATCCCATGTCCCATGTTATTTCTTTCAGTTGCTTTACATACCAGTACATTCAATGTGCTGACGTCCCCTTTTATTGCCCGGGGGCCTGCATTTCACGATGCAGGTACGGATTTACAGGACGACACCTCTGCTCAGTAGGATCTGCACGTACCAGCTTATTGGTGAGCCCCATCTCATTCGGGGTTTAGACATTGTCATTCTTTAGTTAGTTTGCATCTAAAGGTATGTTGGGGGCCTTGTCCCAGTAAGTATGTTTTTCAGTCAGGATTCACGATTAGAGGTTTTATAGACTAGTCAGTTAGTTATGTTAGACATGCAACGTGTTTAGCCATCTTTGGCTCAACTCATGTTATTTCCGCATTCATGATTTAAACAAGTATTTCATTAAATTATTATGACATCTCATGTTTTATAAAAGCTCATCACGTTCATGCTATATTTCCGCTCATGTATGCCTCATGATGATTCAGCAAGCCATGTGGTTTGCTCGGTCATATGCAGTATGGCACCGAGTGTCGTGTTTCGCCCAGGCCATGGTTCGGGGCGTGACACCTCAATACTTTAAAAAACATGGAAAAACCATAAAACATACCTTAGATTGTGTAGGAATGGACTTTGGGTGGAAACACTTCACTTGAGTAAAACCCTAGTTCCACTTCCACTTGGATTTCTTGTCTTGGATGAGCTTTAATGATTTTCTTACACTTGATTCTCTTGGTTTGATGAAGTTGATCATTTGTATCTCTTGAATTCTTGCGGGAGAGGTGTGGAGAAATTTTCTAGATAGTTCTTGAGAGAAAGGGAGTGAAGATGAAAATGAAATGAAATGAACTTGGTCCCCTTTTTAATAATTCACAATCTGTCCCGCTTTGGTTTCACGGACCAACATACGTTCCGTATAATATATATGGACCGTATGTTTAGCACCTCATTAACAATCTAAGGGACGTTATAACTCTTCTCCAAAACATCATTAAGTCATCATTAACTCGATACTCGTAAATCCTTTCCGATACATAACGTATACCTTGCCTTTTCTTGGCAACTCTCTTCTCTTACCTCGAATGTCTTTGAAATCTCAATTAGGATCATCAAATGCTATTTCTTACTTATCAAAACATCGTGTACTTCGTGCCCTTCGTTAGTCTATTCATAGTGCATCAACGGAAAAAATTTCCGAGGTGTAACAATCTGCCTAGCCCAAAATCACAATCCAACAACCAAAAACAACAACAACAACAACAATACCAACATCACAACAATATTATCAACACAAATAGGCTCCATAAAACATCTCACACGATGTTTTCCAAATTTCTCAACTGACCATAACAATATCCACAATCCCATAATCAAAGAATTATATTCGATTTAATCTCAAATTAATCCAAAATCTCCTTTCAAGTTCATTCCATAGTCATCATCTTCACTTTAATAATTTGCAACTTCTATTCTATGATTCTCTTCTTTATAGGACTTGCTAAACCTTTAAATCAACTTAATCATGAGAAATAGGATGGAGAACATACCTTACACTAGAAGAACTTCACCCTACTCAACTTCTTCCAAGACCAAATTTATCACAACATTAAGTGGAGACAAGAACAATCCTTCTCCATGACTTAGCTTGGGGCTTTGGAGTTTAATCCTCTTTTGTGATGGTATAGAATGTTTTGGAATGGTGGAGAGCCTTCAAGAATATTCTTGTAGTGGAAAGAGAAGTGTGAAAAATTCTAGAGAGGTGTGGAGAGGTTAGGGGAGTTCTAGAGGATTATGGAGTTGAAGAAAACGACTAAAATGAAGTGTAGAGGCCCTTTTATAGGTGCCAAATTCG
This sequence comes from Lycium ferocissimum, assembly GCF_029784015.1. NCBI lineage: Eukaryota > Viridiplantae > Streptophyta > Magnoliopsida > Solanales > Solanaceae > Lycium > Lycium ferocissimum. The sequence continues at coordinate 10,162 of NW_026718594.1, read as the reverse complement.
GATTAGGACGGGTCAAAACATAAGTGGGCTTTTAAGTGGATTTTCTGGATTCCCGCCCAGGTTCGGGTTCCTCTGACCGTCCGTTTTAAAATGCCCATAACTTCCTGCTCCGATGTCAGATTGATAAACGGTTTATTGCGTTGGAAACTAGACTCGATGAAATTCATTTTAGGATTTTGAAACACCTTAAAAATCCTCATATACTCAGAGATATACCCCTCCAAAGTTGACCCAAAATTTTGTGCCGAATTCTGCCAACTTTTTTTTTCCAAATTTTCAACAAACTTATTTTCTTCGCTTTGCTTGGTCTCGGAATCTTTTAAAACTCTCCATACATGATATTTATCATTAATCATACTTGATAATGGTCATGTCCTTTGGTTTCAAGGTTGTCCTTCCCGGTTTCGACTTACGAGATCGTAATTCATCCTTTACTTCATTGTTACGAACTTCCCATGGCTTGAACCTTCCAAAACTTCATGGAACATCTCCGATACTCCATTAATATTGTAAAGTGCGTGTCATGCTTATGCTCTGAGAATGCGAGATGTAACATAGCCACCCCGTTATATGTGCTTTGATTGTTCCATTGTGATGGTTTGATGTCATGAGTAGTTTGTAGATATTGGAATTTGTGCTATTTTCTTGATTGAGATAGAATTGATATACCCGTTGTTGGTATTTGTACTTGGATATGTTGTTGGCGTACCCACTGTTGGCACTTGTGATATTAATATATTGTTGGGATACCATTGTTGGTATTGTAATATGATACATTGTTGGCATACCCCATTATTGGTACTTGTGATATTGAACTTGATTGTTGATAATTGATATACGCATTGCACACATTCTCACACATTCATGATGCGTGGCCGACACCCAGTGATGATCCAGTATCATTGATTGAGCAAATTGATATTAAATAAACTCTTTTACTTGAGTGATTGTGAAAAGGCCAATGTCTAAAGATCAATTTCGGAATCATTGATTGTATGAAACAGATATCTGATAAACTCCTTTACTTGAGTGTTTGTGAGAAGGCCGATGTCTGAGGTTCAATTTCAGAATCGTTAATTATGTGAAAATGATATTTGATAGACTCTTTTACTTGAGTGATTGTGAGATAGCCGATGTCCGATGATCTATTCCGGCATTGTTGTTGCATGGCCAGTTCCGATGGTATCCCGTAATCGTTGTTAGTACATGGACTCCGCGGATCCCCCAAGGTGGTGCCGGTGAGAATCCCCCTGTGGGCAAAGATCCGGGATGGTTTGTACTTAGTCTTCGCAAGTCACGCTGGGTTGTGCTACCGAGACGTCGATATTTTCGTTTGGAGTACATGTGTACACCTCATTTGCATGGCATTGTGTTGCATTCATACCATTATTACACTGCTTTGCATTATGACTTGATTGAGATGCTTGGTGATTGGATTGTGATGAATGGACTGGTTCGGATATATTAAAACTTGACATATTTGGGTTTAGATGCTTTACATAGGCGATGACAGATACTCGGTTGTGATTATATTGTCTTATACTTGCTAATTTCTTTGCTTGTCTGCTTTATCTTTTGAATTGAGTTAACTATGCTTAGTCGGCTGATAATGCTAACCAGTACTATTGTTTGTACTGACCTGTTGTCACGACCCAACTAGAAGGCCATGACGGGCACCCGGAGCCAACACACCGAGCACCTCTGAACATGCATCCCATAATCATCTCTAGGTGGACCACAAAGATAGCTCCTGGATATCATAATCTGTAAGGACATATATCACAATATAACGGCACGTCTCTAGAGAATTTTCAACAATTATGCCCATCGTCACCAGCCGATAAGGCTACTAAAATATTATACAACGATATGAACCGGTAGGGTTATGAAACGTCTAACTGTACACACATATCTACGAGCCTCTACATAGACTACAAGTGACCATAAGGACCAATACCAATAGACTGCAGCTCCAGAGTAAGTGGACTGCTCCTGAGAATCCGCTGATAAATGTTATACCTCGCATTTTGTACATTTGGATATTCCGAGTTAATGGCGGAAAGTTAAGGACAAGGTTATAAAAAAAAAAATCGGTTGTGTTAGGAATGCATAAGTTGCATATTCATTCTTTTATTGATATGGAGTATTAAGGACAAAATTGGAATAAGGGAGATTAAGGGCTAAGAGTTGAAAAATTATTTCATGAAATTAAAGGCCAAGGTGGAGTGGACCATAGGGCCACATGTGTTCATTATATATATGGTAGTATAAGATGATAATTAAATCATCTTCATCATTTTCATTCAAGAAAATTCTAGAAAATTAGAGAAAAAGGGAGAAAAAAAAAAGAAGAAAGGAAAAAAAAAACGGCCAAGGGGGCATGTGGCCACCTTGGTATGGATTATGTATCAATATATATATGTGGGAGATGACCATGCAAGACATATTTTTCATTCTCCCTCCTAGAAATTTCAAGAAACTTGAAGAAAAAAAAGAGGAGGAGGATTCGGCCAAGAGGGCTGGCCGAACCAGCCCTATGAAGTTGATTATGAAAAATTATTTTCTTCGAGCTTCTCTACTAATTGGAAGGTCCTCTACAACGTGGTATAGTTGGTGGAGCAAGCAAAGTGGTCGTTTTTGCGAAACCTAAATCTAGCCGAGGGAAAACTAGGTGGAAAAAGGTATGGATCAATCTTATTTTTCATGTCCTATGGATGATTTGTACATGTTTTAGTATGTGGAAGTGGATGAGAATCATGAAACTTGGGTGTGTTGAATGGTAGTCGTGTATATGTGTTTGGTGTAGGTATGACGAACAAATTTTATTTAGTGTTTGGTTGATGTTATTATGGATGGTTGTGTATGTTTTGGCGTGTAGAAATGAATGAACTTCATGGCATTATGTATGTTGAAGCTTGGCCGTGTAGGGGTTGTTCTTGGTAGAACATAATGAACTAATTTTATGTAGTATTTCGGTTGTTGTTTGTTGTGGATTATGTAATGAAAATGAAGGTGTAATGATCCATGTTGAAGTTGTAAGTCGTGTGGGCTGTTTTGGAAGCGAATGTAATTGTAATATGATTTTTTGTATTGATGAAAGTGATAATGCTAACGTATGGAATTGTTGATATAATTTATGAGTTTGGAAGAAGAAAATGTGTTATTGATGTTCCTAATGTGGTTGAAGGATTTTGGGTGGAATGGCCTATTGTTTGGGTCGTTTTGAATATTGTATGGATTGCTTGGAACGTACTTAAATCATGTGTGAATGGTTGCGGATTAGTAATCGAATATGTGAGCATTGGTGTTGAATTGATCGTATGTAGTTATTTGAATATGAATGAAATGTTGTCGAATTGTGTAGAAAGGAATTATTAATATTAGAATGCGTTTTGAATCACTTATGAATATTGTTAGTATGGTTGTTGGTGGTTGTTGATGGAATTGGCCGAGTTGAATTCTCGGGTTGTTAAATATACAGGGGAAGTGCTGCCGGAATTTCTGTAGATAAAGTGATGGCTTTGAAGTTGAATTCTTAAGCGCTTATGACTAATGTTCGATACCTAATGACATTATTGTAGATCGTGGGAAGTCGAGACTTAAGTTTGGAGTAGCTTAGGAAGCGGCTAAGGTATGTAAAGCTCACCCTTTCTTTCTCTTGGCATGTCCTAGTTGTAATTAGGTTATGACACGAGCTTCGAGGTAACTCCACTCTTAAGATTCCGAGTACGTTATGATTCATATTCGCTTATTGGTGCTAGTATTCTTAATATGGTCATGTTATGGTCTTTATGTCCTTTACATGAATAGATTTCAAAAGTTGCATAAAAGTTTTGCCTTCAAAAGAGTTTTGTTCCTAAACGATTCCGAAACTACGAACGTCCGTAACTTTCGTAGATGGAACCGGATTGCTTTGAAACGTTCGTAGAAAGTTTTGTAACGCATAATGATGTTAACTTTCATGGGCGGACCCGGATTGGTTGATGCATACCCGGGGTTCCCGAGATTGACTTTTGTATAGTCATTACGACGTGTTTTTGAAAGAACTTAACCTAGTTATCGTTTTCGCTCTCGAGCGTTGCCTACTTATTCATCTGTTAAGTCCGTCACAATGATATATATGACAATGGTTCCTACGGTTTCTTGATATGCTTAGGATATTTGATACGTTCCCGAATGTCGTCCGAAAGGTATTTGACCTAACTAAGTCCCGACTTTTAAATGATAGCTTATTTGATTTTTCCATTACATTTTGGAAAATGTTTTCTTTAAAATTGCATATAGTCTCTCACGACTCTGCTCGTGCACACTATTGTTACTTCCTTCGCCGAGTCCCGGGCCGGTTGTTATCGTGCGCATTATGTTATATTTCCGGAGTATGATGTGTCCGGTTCTTTGAGCCCCTTGGCCGGGAACCGTGGATAATGGTGTATATGATGTGTCCGACGCCGCGCCCTCTTGGATAGAGTACCGTGGTATATATGATGTCCGTGTGACGGGATACGGAGATATAAAAACTTCGTATGATGTGTTATGGCGCCAATGTCGAGGGCGACCATATTCTAAGAGCCTATGCATGATTTGCATATATATTAATATTCGATTATTATACATGTTTTACGTAACTCGCATATAATTTCCGATAATTGACATGCATATGATGGTCTTATTTACCGAGTCCCTCACTAGAGGGCCGGGACACGTTTTGTGGGCATATGATATGTGATTTTGATAGTTTGGATTATGATCAGTTGGTATCGGAACCGGTGGTGGGGCAAACCCAAGGTGAGGCAAATGCCACACCGGTTTAGGCGAACCCCATATCGGTTAATGTCATGATGATATGTTTGATTTTCCGTATATATGAGATGAATATGGTTTTTTTTTAAAAGAAAGCTAAGCATTTTGGCATTCTGGCTATTATATTCACTTTCCGTACTCTTTACTTCGGTTATGATCCTGTTCACTGTATTCTTGCTTTGCATACTCAGTACATATTCCGTACTGACCCCCTTTCTTCGGGGGCTGCGTTTCATGCCGCGCAGGTACACCCAGGTGAGCTGAAGATATTAGCAGAAGATGTTCCAGCGGGATTGGCGAGCTCCATTTCTCCGGAGTGCAAATTTAGTCGAGTATTATGTTATGGTTTCCTGTTCTGTGTTAGAGACTTTACAGACAGTGTCGTGGGTATAAGATGTCGGTTATGTAGGCGGCTATGTAAGCCGATGTATTATTACGCATTGTAGTATAAGTTTTATATGTTACAGATTTTATTTGATTCGAGAAAGGTAAAAAGCATATTGTTCTTCGTAAAACTTTCATTATGTATTTGTGTCATGATTGAGGGCCAGCATGATTATGAGTATTATGAGAGTCATCGGGTTCGCTCGGCCCTAGGTAAGGGTCGGGTGCCCATCACACCCTATCGGATTAAGGGTGTGACAAATTGGTATCAGAGCAGTTCGTCCTAGGGGTTGTCTGCAAAGTCGTGTCCGGTAGAGTCCTGTTTATGGTGTGAAGCCGGCCACATTTATAAACAGGAGGCTACGGGGCATTTAGGATGGTTACTCTTCTTTCACTTCTTAGATCGTGCCATAGAGCTGTATCATAGGAAATGAGATATCTTATGCTAACCTTGGGTTTCAGCAGAAGAATGGCATTGACAGAAGAAGGTGATTAACGAGATGGGAAGCTATAAAGCACGCAGGTAAGTAAAGGTACGAAAGGCATATGCCGAGCAAGGTATTGGTACGATTGAAATGCGAAGTTGAATATCGAAAAGGAAAGTAAATAAGAAAGGGTAACATGTACAGTTATGCTGAGCACATGAGTTAAGTCCATTATTTTCAGACTTTTACGAATATCGAGAGCCCTGTGCGGCTGTGACACGATACGATATGATATGATATATATATGTATATGTGTTGGCCCTGTGAGGCATCCCTGGTATTTCCTGCGTGCAGGTTTTGGGATAGTAAGGAATACAGAGAAAACTCTGCCAAATTTTTTCTAGAAATAATACGAGAATGGGATGTAAGTTTGGAATATGTTTTGATGAAAGTTGACTGAGCCGTGAAGTATGGCTGCCCTTTAAGAATAAGTTAACCGCGAAATTTGTGATAATAGTAAATAGGAGGTCGATGAAGATATGGTAACAAGGAATTTGGAACGGATTTGTGATACCAAAAGACGATTAGGAAGGGCTGGTAGGTTCGGATAGAGTAATATGTTAAGGCACTGACTGAGTCAATAGGTAGGAGAAAAAAAAATATGATGAGATTAGAGTCAAGGGGAGTAATGATACGATTAAGACAAGGGTATGAAGGAAGGGAATTGTGACGGGTAGGAATGTATGGCTAAAACAGCGGGGGAAGCGCGTTGTGAGGACGTTTGAGATATGCTGGGATCTCAATGTATCCTAGATTGTGTGATGAAGGTTATGCGGTGAGGTGGACGCGATCATACCAGCATTAAAGCGTCGTATTTCATCAAAATTTCAAAGTTAAGCGTGCTGGAGTGAGAGAAATTTTAGGATGGGTGACCCCCTGGGAAGTTTTCTGAAAAGTCTTACAAATTCAGACGTAAGAGGTAAACGGGAAGCTAGATTAATCTAAGGAAAATTTGAACCTGCGGAGTGGGCAGAAACCTTAAGAGGTCGAGTAGGACGGGGCGGATTAGGTCGGTGAAAAGAGGGAGTTAATGGAAGGAAGGAATAAGAAGGAAGCGAGACATTAGTGTAGTAATAGGTTATAGCGTGTATAACGGAGGATACGAGTACCATAAGTAACGGGATTGTGGAAGGCCAAGTATAGGAAGACGAGAAACAAGGTAGAATGAATGCTAAAAAATGACTGGTATGACACGGATAAACGTGGACGAACAAAATACATTTTGAAAATGAGAAAAGAATTATATAGGAGTGGAGTGTCCTGTATGACACAGAGGTAGCATAAGATTCCTCGTGTGTAGAATAAATGACAGACATAAACGGGAGGAACGACAAGGGGATATTAAAGAAAGCATCAAGATATGTCGGGATAAGGATAATATTCAAAGAGAAATTTGGATACTTATCGTTGGAATAAAAATGCTGCCTAATTGAGGTTGGAATTAAGGACATGGGGCAAAATATAAACGGATAATGGCATAAGCACACCCCTAAAGGGGGGAAGCGGGTGTGAGAAACGCTAGGACAAGATAGACACAATTGACACGATAATATGTTGGATACGGATGCCTGAGCTACAAATGAGACCCCTTTACGGGAATAAGCTAGTAAGATCGCAAGACCAACAATAAGTGGATAAAAATTAGAATAGTATTTAAGGCAGTGTGAGAAGTTTTTGCAGGAGCTTTGAATGACAGGACGCTAGAAAATAGATGTGTATGAAGAGAAAGAGTACGACAAAAGGATGGTATTGGATAACTTAAGAAATGACAGGAAGAATAGCGATACTATACCAGATTAAGGGCCAAGATGTTGGCTATAGAGGCGTCCGCTAATGCTGTTGCAACTTGTCAGTAATAAAGAAGAGGGAATAAAAAACCCTTTATGGTAGGAAGTCAGGGAGTCAAAAGCGACTAAAAGAAGGGAAGGAAATATGACAAAATAGGACGAACGTAGGACGAACGGGTGTTGGTGTGAACAAGATATGTAGAGCAGGATAAGCCAGAGAACGAAAGGACCCTGCCTAAGATTGAACGTACATTATATAAGTTGTACAAGGACAGTGATTCCACTAATGTATGCTAAGAATAAGACTAAGTAAGTGTTTGATAAAAAGAGCGAAGGCTTAGCAAGGACAATGTGGTTGTGATAATTTGGGAACACTACGGAAAGATGTAACGATGGTTTAAGCCAATTACTAAAATGAAGTTAGTGCTGAGGACAGACGAGGCATGGCTATGGTTGAATTAAGGATCTGTTTCGATACCGCAGGTCAGACAAGAGAAGAGAAGACGGGGTAGAACATAAGGATTAGTAAAGCGGCGCTGAGGCATTCCTTGGACGAATCTGAACACCTTCGCATATTCTTACGGAGATTGCAATACAATGTGTGACAGGAGAGTAAAGCGCGAGAGAGATCTTCGAGCTAAAGGTACAAAAGGGTGCTAGCAAAGATAGCGAACCCAAGAGGACTCTTGGAATGACAGTGGCAGTTGGAGTAAAAGAACAACGTTTAGTAGTTGGAAAGATTTTGGGGGAAAGGGAGAATGCTGCCCCCACGAATGGGAGTAAAAGAGTCCACCGGATGTTAGAAGAAAGTTTATGGACCACTAGGTTATCTAAACGTGAGAACGCATGCTATGGAATCACAGGAAGCATCAACGTGAAGTCCGTACCCGGCCGATAATGATAAAAAGATCCATTTCGGAAAGCTAACAAGGAATAAGGACTCGACGAAAGGATAGCCAAGACTACAATAATGGATATAAAGATTTGTATAAGAGGGAGATACTAGCTAAATTCCGGTCAAATACTCGAGGGCTGAGAAGTGGAAGAAGTGCATTGCAGGCAATAAAGGAGTTGAGTAAGAATGAGAAGAGACTGACGTATGCTTTAAGGTAGGATTAAGCAATTGATAATCAAAACCCTAAAGGAAACCCCCCCAAGGTCCTTAGAAGACCTTACGAGACTAGTTGAACATTCGAGAACGAATGTTCTAAAGGGAGGAAGGATGTTATACCTCGCATTTTGTACATTTGGATATTCCGAGTTAATGGCGGAAAGTTAAGGACAAGGTTATAAAAAAAAAATCGGTTGTGTTAGGAATGCATAAGTTGCATATTCATTCTTTTATTGATATGGAGTATTAAGGGCAAAATTGGAATAAGGGAGATTAAGGGCTAAGAGTTGAAAAATTATTTCATAAAATTACAGGCCAAGGTGGAGTGGACCATAGGGCCACATGTGTTCATTATATATATGGTAGTATAAGATGATAATTAAATCATCTTCATCATTTTCATTCAAGAAAATTCTAGAAAATTAGAGAAAAGGGGAGAAAAAGAAAGAAGGAAAAAAAAAACGGCCAAGGGGGCATGTGGCCACCTTGGTATGGTATCATTATATATATAGGGGAGATGACCATGCAAGACATATTTTTCATTCTCCCTCCTAGAAATTTCAAGAAACTTGAAGAAAAAAAGAGGAAGGAGGATTCGCGCAGAGGGGCTGGCCGAACCAGCCCCTATGAAGTTGATCATGAAAAATTATTTTCTTCAAGCTCCTCCACTAATTGGAAGGTCCTCTACAACGTGGAATAGTTGGTGGAGCAAGCAAAGTGTCCGTTTTTGCGAAACCAAAGTCTAGCCGAGGGAAAACTAGGTGGCAAAAGGTATGGATCAATTTTATTTTTCATGTCCTATGGATGATTTGTACATGTTGTAGTATGTGGAAGTGGATGAGAATCATGAAATTTGGGTGTGTTGAATGGTAGCCGTGTATATGTGTTTGGTGTAGGTATGACGAACAAATTTTATTTAGTGTTTGGTTGATGTTATTATGGATGGTTGTGTATGTTTTGGCGTGTAGAAATTAATGAACTTCATGGAATTATGTATGTTGAAGCTTGGCCGTGTAGGGGTTGTTCTTGATAGAACATAATGAACTAATTTTATGTAGTATTTTGGTTGTTGTTTGTTGTGGATTATGTAATGAAAATGAAGGTGTAATGATCCATGTTGAAGTTGTAAGTCGTGTGGGCTGTTTTGGAAGCGAATGTAATTGTAATATGATTTCTTGTGTTGATGAAAGTGATAATGCTAACGTATGGAATTGTTGATATAATTTATGAGTTTGGAAGAAGAAAATGTGTTATTGATGTTCCTAATGTGGTTGAAGGATTTCGGGTGGAATGGCCTGTTATGTCCCGTATCTTTACATTGGGACATTTTAAAGCTAAGTGCGGCAAGTTAAAGACAAAGTTGTTTTAAGGTTCCCGGTAAGGGTTTTCGCCTCCCGATTTCGTTTCTATGCACAAGTTGCTTATGGATTTCGTTTGGTATAAGAACATTATTGGAAAATAAGGATTAATTAACCATAAGTGGGTTTACTAAGTGAGATTAAGAACTTAATTACACCATTAGTGGGCCTAAGTGGCCGTGTGGGTCCCACTTGTGGAATGGCAAATTCTTATTGGCTAAAAACTTAAGTGGGACA
>NW_026718593.1:0-12918 GCF_029784015.1 Lycium ferocissimum | reverse complement strand
TTATGAAAAGTTGGGGTCCAAACCTTCCCGGGATGCAAAGTCGAGACTTTTGACTTTCGATTTATTTTGAGACATAAGTTGTTCATGAATTTGTTTGTACGGAACAATTAGGAAAATTTGGGACCAAAAATGGAATTAGCGGAAGTTGAAAATCATGCAATTTTCTCTTGCACTTGCCAGTGTCATTTGAAATTGGCCCACACAATTTGTGTTCAATTTCTATTGCTCCAACACATGGTGTGGGCCAAGGGACACTTATATAAGTCTTGCCTTAGTTCAAAAGATGACTACTACTTCATTCTCATCTCATTTCAACACTTAGAAAAAAAAAGACCAAGAAGTTGAACACACGAAGGGTTCTCGGCCAGTGAAGGAAAAACCAACTTTCATTCAAGCCCTTCTAAAAATTTTTTGTTGATGCAAATTCACTAATTTGAGGTCCCTAAGTAAGGTGGAAGCGTTGTTCGAGTCATCCGACCCTTCGTTGTGTCAATTGCAAACCCTAGCCTATTTGGGGAGTTGAAGAAGAAAGGTAAGATTTGATCATGTTTTATGTGTTATAAAGGTTGTATGTATGTTGTAGTATGTTAAAATGGATGAAAATCATGAAATATGGCATGTTGAGTGAAGGTGTGTGTGTAGCATATAGCCGTGTGTGTGTGTGTGTTGTGTTATGTTTAAGTGATGAATTAAGTCCTATGTAGTATGTTAATTGTTGTAGTGTGAAGAAATGAGTGACAATTATCAATATGTGCATGTTGGTATGTTGGCCGAAAATGGGTCATGTTATATGACAAAGAACGCATTAATGTCGCTTAGTGTTTTAGTGGTTGTCGTAATGAATTCTATGTTGGAAATGAGCTTTTAATTATTCGTGAATTATGTGTGCAAATGTATGGGCTGAATTGAAGGTTATTATGCGTTTGATGTAATTTGTGTATTTATGATAATGATATCGTTATAGTATGGATTATTGATGCAAATCATGATTCGGAAGTTAGAAATGGATTATAGTTGTGTTCTCGGGTTGGAGACAGTTTTAGGGTAAATTGGAGCCATTGTTGGATTGTTGGAAATATTGTATAAATTGTTTAAGATGTCCTTGAATGTTGTTGATATGGATTCGGATGAGTATTTGAATGTATAAGCGTTAATGTTGGCTTGAACGTAAGCCGTTGAATCAAATATATTGAAAGTTGTCGAGTGATGAAAAAGGGGCTTATTAATGTTATATTACCCTTCGGATTGATTATTGATGTTGCTAGGTTGGTTGTTGTTGTTGTTGTTGTTGATTTTAGCCGAGTTAAATTCTCGGGGTGGCCTATTTACAGGGGAAATGCTGCTCAAATTTCTGTAGAATTAAGGGCAAATTTGGAATTAAATGCCCAAAATGTCTATAGCTAATGTTTGGTATATTATGACTTGTTTAGACCTTGGGCAGCCCGAGACGTAGGTTGGAGTTAGCTTGAGTTTGGCTAGCGTTGAGTGCGACGAGGTATGTAAAGCTCCATTCTTTCTTCTTTGGCATGCCTTAGTTACGAATAGGCTGGGTGACACGAGCCTCGAGGAAATTCTATTCTCGCAATCCGAGCATGTTTATGACTCCTATTCGTTTCTTGGAAATTCGTATGTTGGTATGATGAAATATTGGCCTTTATGCCTTTGAAATATTTGAATTTCAACTTTTGTACAAAAGATTTGGCTTTTAAAAGTTCCGCAACTACGAACGCTCGTATCTTTCACAGAAAGGCTCGGATTGCCTCGATATGCTTGTAGGAGATTGTTATATCCTGCATTTTCGAACGTCGAATTAATTGTAAGCTGAGGTGGGGCCCACACGTCAAGATTTTTTTTTGGGACATGTGACAAGTTATATGAGTCGCATATGTAAAGCTAAACACAACTCGTGAAGGGCCCTGGGGCCAAATCAAAGTGGAAGCCCTCCAAACGAATATTTTTAAGAAAACGTTTTCGGATGACCTGACTTGGAGGGGCAACAACGGCATTATAAGTTTGGAATTTGGGAAAACGCCCAAATACAAGTTGTAGATAATTGAAATATCTTTCCAACGGTAGGTCGTGGGCTCCCAGGCGACGTCGGTACAAGGAGATATGGACGTTTTAAGGTCGAAAGGTCAAGCTGGGCAGTGAAATGGGCCCAACCCGATTCCAATTCGGTCAGGCCCATTACCCACGCTTTTAATGGCAAATTCGGTTTCTCTCCATCATTTTCAGACTAACAAGACCTGGAAAACTCTAGAGAAAAAGGTAGAGGAGATCCTAGAGAGAAAATCAATTTTTGACCAAAATCGGAGCCCCGAATCCCGAAGCCCATAAAGAGAAAAGTGTTCTACGTCGCGTTGCCTTCGATTTGAGCTAAAAATCAACTAAAAATAAGAGGGTGGACGTGGTGGCTGTGCACTTAAGGTATGAATAAGGTTTTTTTTTCATTGTTAACAAGTTTATTTAGAGTTTTAACTGGACAGAACGAAGGAAATAGCGTGATAAATTCATTTGTTGGTATGGCTGAATTGTAGAATGGGGTTTGAAGAAAATTTTGGATGAAAACAAATGTATTTAACTTGTAGAATGTGGGGGATGTTGTTATTGATGAAGTTGGAAGATAGAAATATGTCATGAATATGTTTGCTAAAAGATTAGAAGTTGTGGGTGAAATATGACTTTGGTAGAGGCTTGTATATTGTGTATATTCTATGAATATTTGGTGAAAACGATATGATATGCCTCCGAATTATGTTGTAATGATCTTGATAAGTGATGAATATGAAAATGGTAAGATTGACTTGGAAATGTAAGGTCGGAATGAAAAATGTCATGTTAGGTTGGAAAGATGGCTAGTGTGCCATATTGTGTATTTTGTAATACTTGTTATTGTTATTGGTATTGTTGTTGGGCTGTTGTTGATTATCTTGAACCGAGTTGAATCTCGGGGTGTTGTATGTATAGGGAAAGTGCTACTTAGAAATTTCTGTAGCCAAGTATGACCCAAAGATTAAAATGTTAACCTTCATGAATAGTAACCGGTAAAGATGACCATTTGCGATTTTTGGCGAAACGGAATCGAAATAGGACGAGCGTAAAGCATAACGAAGGTATGTAAAGTCTTCCCTTTCATTCTAGGCATGTTCTAACGTAATAGGCTCGGTCGCGAGCCTTAGATATGACTCGTCTCCTCAAATCCGAGATTGAAGTTGGCCCCATTTCTTTCAAATAAGCAATTGAACTAGTTTCTTACAAACCGTAGTTTAAGTAACTTATATGTATGTAACTTTTCCAAATAGATCTCGATTGTTTCAAACTCGATTTGACATAATCCGTCATGCATTCGAAAGGTACGTATTATGACTGTTTATGTGATTTGTTTATTAGTCCGGACTTATATGCATATGTTTCGCATTACTCCGTTCGTGCGTTATGATATGTCTATTCACCGAGCCCGGGCCAGATATGTTCTCGTGCGGTTTCGTGCACTATTCACCGAGTCTCTCGTATTTCGCGGGCCGGGACACGTTATTTGTACGATTGTGATGTGATGATGCGGGATGGCGGCCAGATGGCACATGATTATTATCCACCGAGACCCGCAAGACAGTAGGGACACGTATGTATACATGATATATATATACGAGTCCGACATGCATGATCCTATATTACCGAGTCCCTTAATAAGGGCCGGGACACGTTATGTGCATACTTGGCATAAGATGATGTTATGTATGATTTCATCTACCGAGTCCCTTATCAAAGGGCCGGGACACGACACATGCTCACATGACATTACATAATTCGTTATGCATTACTTATTTTTGGCATTATGTCTCCTGAGGTCTCGGATGAGGTATCGCCTTTGTATTTCAGATTCTGGCTATAGCTCGGCCTCGTTATATTTCGCACTGTGTCCCCGATTATGATTATGCTTCTTACTAATCCGCTTTACATACTCGGTACATTTCGTACCGACTCGTTCTTCGGGGTCGTGTTACATGCCCACGTGTACACGCACCGCGAGATACGCCACCACCTTAGGATATCGGTTACCGCTATTGGAGAGTGCTCCATTTGACCCGAGCCGATATTTTTGGTATATGTCTTCTCGTTGTTCGTTTGCTTTGTACATATGCTTATTAGGTACGGCGGGGCCCCCGTCCCGTCTTTTGATTCGATTCGTATGTTAGAGGCCTCGTAGACACAAAGCGGGTTATGGTCCCGTTCGTAGAGTTTGTGTATGTATTATGTGTTTGGGCGGTTATCCACCGCGCACCCCCCTTCCGCCTTACGTGTATATAAATATATGTTGGCCCCGTGTGGCCTTTTTCGGTATTTTCTGAATGTGTTAATTTTGGTTAGTAAGAAAACAGGAAACCCGCCCAAATTTTTTTCTAAGTGTTTGAGTTACTACTTTTAGGCTTTTGATGCGTACGGGTGCGGGAAACGGGCCTTGGCACTAGTCACGACCTACGGGGGGCGGGTCGTGACAAAAGTGGCATCGAGCTTAGTCCCTCGAATGTCTGGCGGTGTCAGAACCGGGTAGAGTCTTGTTTATCGGTGTGTTGTGCACCACATCTATAGACAAAGAGGCTCATGACATTTAGGGTGTTACCTTTCTTTGAATCTTAGATCGTGCGATAGAGTCAGTAATGTTAGGGTGGTTCTCCCCAACGAATTGCCGTGTCTAAGCGAGGCTCGAAACAAATACGGTATTTTGGAAAATTGTTTCGATCCTCCTCCCGTGATTGTAGATTGATAAAGGATGAAGAGGATAGCTTCGACGAGCGGGGATGGGGGTGCGAAGAAGGCCACAGGATGTCGCCAGACCCAGGGCGGAGCCCCGCCCACTCGATTGAGACCGATCCGTCGCAGGGATCTACCGAGGGGCGGCCATGATACGGACCCTCGATGATCCGGCGACGATCCCTCCGAGTTTCTTACCTCTAGGGAGGATAGCCATGGCCGCATCAGCCGCAGTATTCTTCCGGGACCCCGAGGAGGAGATTTCGAGCCTATGCCAAAGCCTCCCTCCGTATTAGAGCACTATGTTAGACAAAGCCTCCCCGAGAGTGTTACACCTTACGGTCCTTTGTCCGGCCATCGAAGAACCGTAAATTGCCCGGTTATCTATACCCTCGCACTCGTACGCGGGTAATACCGAGTCAAACGAGCGGGTGGCAAGGATGTACGAGGATGATGGACACAGCCTCCCACGGCGGCCCCCGGAGTTAGACCCAAGATTGATCATTTGCGAGTACATAAGTTTCCTAGAATTTCCGATGTGTGTATGATATCGTATTAGTTTAGAAACCCCATTTAAAGTGAATATCGAAAGTTGAAGGGCAATATGGTAATTGTATGGTATAGCCACGGTGGGACCCATTACGAGAATTTTCTCGAAAATTTACTAAGATCCCGATCTGCCCTAAATTATGTGACAAATGTCGTGCGGGGCAGTCGACAAAATTATACTAGCCCTAACGCATCAAAACGCGTGAAAGTTTCGAGGTTGTGCGTCTTTGTGAGCAAACTTGGGGATGGAGTGACCCCCGGAAGGATATAAAAAAAAATTCACGAGTATAAGTATGAGTTATGAATGGAAATTTGGGGTAACCTAAAGGAAAAGAGAATGTGTGAATAGCTAGTGCCCTTACGAGTCACGCACCGAGGCGAACTAAATGGGCGAAAAGAAGCGCAATACCGCCGAAATCGAGCGAATTTGAATAATGGTCGCAGACGTTCGCAAATAAGATACTAGTGAATGTATGTGTATGTGTATGATTTTCCTTCCGGTGACCATACCGATTAGGAGTCGAGTCCCCGCCGACTAAAGTTGTGATAGACGAAAGGTTTACCGAACGGCAATACATGAAACGAAGCGGAGATTTGAATACGAATGTTGTCAAAGAATAGACAAACCCTGACTACATTACAAATTAGTCTATGTGGCGATATGTGAAAAGAAAATGAGTACGGATATGAGAAGAGGACAAGAAATGTGAATAAACAGGACCTTGAAGGAACCAACCAACGAAGCAGGAAGTTAATTGTGTAGGAATTGAAAAAAATTATGTGAGGGTGAGACTTTATTTGGAAACTTGACCTATGAATCACCTTACTATGCCTAGATCGAGTAAGAAGAAATTGGAAAAGAGTTCGAATGAGAATCAAAACATTGCGCATGAATATATATGTATATTGTGATTGTACGTTTGCGATAAGACGCGATAAGTGAGTGTTATGTATCAAAGGTATAAAAAAGAAATCCAAATAGAAATCCAAACAGAAATCCGAGAAATACGGTGAAGGGAAAATTTTCGTAAATCACTAAAGCCTTAGTGGAAGTGGTCCGATTCTCATCACGATCTCTCATTATACGTCCGCGCCTCCGATCGTACTTCGCGCCTTTCGACTTTGATGAGGTTTTGCCTATTACCCTCCGTACTTCGAATCCGATTACACATCCGTCCGATAAACCTCTATATGTCCGACTCAGATTACCGATCCGTCCGACATGCTTCTACGCGTTTGATTCCCCGACTACGGATTGATTTATCCGATAGTCCCGCACACCGGCTCGAATATAGGTTTGTCCGATATCTTTTTGTATGTCCCGGGCCCGATCTACAAATCGTCTCGATACAAGTCCGTACGTCCGACTCGAACACGAACTGCTCGACACATACTTCTATACGTCCGGCTTTGACTACGGATCATTCGACATAGTTCGCACGTCGACTCTAATTATGGATCCGTCCGATATGTTTCTATGCGTCCGACTCCAATCATGATCCGTCCGGGTATGATGTGGGATTATGATAACGTTGCAAAGGACCGAGAAGAAAGGATAAGAAGGTTGTTAAAATGGAAGTAAAACATATATTGGGATGGAGCAAGGTGGGTTGAACAATGAACACCCCACACGCGCTCCGATTAAAGAGACAAGTATGTAGTTGGTAAGAGGATCTCCCCCGAAACCATTGTAGGACCTATAAGGCTAATCTAACATTCGAGGACGAATGTTCTAAAGGGGGAGAATGTTATATCCGCATTTTCGAACGTCGAATTAATTGTAGAACTGAGGTGGGGCCCACACGTCAAGATTTTTTTGGGACATGTGACAAGTTATATGAGTCGCATATGTAAAGCTAAACACAACTCGTGAAGGGCCCTGGGGCCAAATCAAAGTGGAAGCCCTCCAAACGAATATTTTTAAGAAAACGTTTTCGGATGACCTGACTTGGAGGGCAACAACGGCATTATAAGTTTGGAATTTGGGAAAACGCCCAGAAATACAAGTTGTAGATAATTGAAATATCTTTCTAACGGTAGGTCGTGGGCTCCCAGGCGACGTCGGTACAAGGAGATATGGACGTTTTAAGGTCGAAAGGTCAAGCTGGGCAGTGAAATGGGCCCAACCCGATTCCAATTCGGGTCAGGCCCATTACCCACGCTTTTTAATGGCAAAATTCGGTTTTCTCTCCATCATTTTCAGACTAACAAGACCTGGAAAACTCTAGAGAAAAAGGTAGAGGAGAGCCTAGAGAGAAAATCAATTTTTGACCAAAATCGAGCCCCGAATCCCGAAGCCCATAAAGAGAAAAGTGTTCTAATGTCGCGTTGCCTTCGATTTGAGCTAAAAATCAACTAAAAATAAGAGGGTGGAAGTGGTGGCTGTGCACTTAAGGTATGAATAAGGTTTTTTTTTCATTGTTAACAAGTTTATTTAGAGTTTTAACGATTAGAACGAAGAGAAATAGCGTGATAAATTCATTTGTTGGTATGTTGAATTGTAGAATGGGGTTTGAAGAAAATTTTGGATGAAAACAAATGTATTTAACTTGTAGAATGTGGGATGTTGTTATTGATGAAGTTGGAAGATAGAAATATGTCATGAATATGTTTGCTAAAAGATTAGAAGTTGTGGGTGAAATATGACTTTGGTAGGAGGTTGTATATTGTGTATATTCTATGAATATTTGGTGAAAACGATATGATATGCCTCCGAATTATGTTGTAATGATCTTGATAAGTGATGAATATGAAAATGGTAAGATTGACTTGGAAATGTAAGGTCGGAATGAAAAATGTCATGTTAGGTTGGAAAGATGGCTAGTGTGCCATATGTGTATTTTGTAATACTTGTTATTGTTATTGGTATTGTTGTTGGGCTGTTGTTGATTATCTTGAACCGAGTTGAATCTCGGGGGTGTTGTATGTATAGGAAAGTGTCGCCGAAATTTCGGTAGCCAAGTATGACCCAAAGATTAAAATGTTAACCTTCATGAATAGTAACTGGTAAAGATGACCATTTGCAGATTTTGGCGAAACGGGAATCGAAATAGGACGAGCGTAAAGCATAACGAAGGTATGTAAAGTCTTCCCTTTCATTCTTAGGCATGTTCTAAACGTAATAGGCTCGGTCGCGAGCCTTAGATATGACTCTGTCTCCTCAAATCCGAGATTGAAGTTGGCCCCATTTCTTTCAGCGCAATTGAACTAGTTTCTTACAAACTGTAGTTTAAGTAACTTATATGTATGTAACTTTTCCAAATAGATTCGGATTGTTTCAAAACTCTGATTTGACATAATCCGTCATGGCATTCGAAAGGTACGTATTATGACTGTTTATGTGATTTGTTTATTGAGTCTGGACTTATATGCATATGTTTCTGCATTACTCTGTTCGTGCAAGTTATGATATGTCTATTCACCGAGCCCGGCCAGGATATGTTCTCGTGCGGTTTCGGCACTATTCACCGAGTCTCTCGTATTTGCGGGCGGACACGTTATTTGTACGATTGTGATGTGATGATACGGGGATGGCGGCCAGGATGGCACATGATTATTATCCACCGAGACCCGGTGTAACATTCTGTACATTTACGTTAAGATGTGTCACTAGTTGATCAATATGGATTCAGAGGATTGACATCGTACACGAGGTTATAGATATGAGACCTATAAGTTTGGCGGATTTCGAAACTATTATATATAGCCTTGATATTGTATTTTCTTTTAAGTGAAACATTTTTGTGAAAAATTGATAAATATGATTTTATATAGTTATAATTGCTACTACTTTTTGGATATGCTTTAAGTTATATATATGATATGAGGTAGTTTATAAATGAGATTTTCTTTATTATAAAGGTAGAAATTATTTTCTCTTAAGAAGGGTTATTTTCTCCCGTTTTGAGAATTAGTAGTACAAAATATTTGTACTCTTGATATAAGAAAAATCTATAATTTGATAAAATTATATTTTATCAACGTCTTAATCCTTACAAAATATTAGTATATATTTTATTTATAAAGTACTTATCATTTGCTTATTACAGAAATTATGTGAGTTGGTTTCTAAAGTAATCACTTGGATGTGTTTATTTGGGATCATGATCTAGTAATTTATTTTGATTTTGTTTCATTTAAGTGGGTCCCACCAAAAGATTTTCTTCAACTATAAGTCTCATTTTGGATAAGACCAATTTACTTGGTCAAAATCCCTTGCACGTGTATTTTCATTATATACTCATTTTGGTCACCATTCCAAAGGCTTAATAAATATGAGTTAAAGGTGGAACTTATGGCTGATATATAGAACATAGGACCAAATCTTGCTTATGAAGCATTTCACTTTTGTACTTTCATTTGGAGGAGCAAAAAGAAACGGCAATGGATGATCATATTTTTGCTCTCGGACAACTCCTTTTTTGGATATAATTCAAGATTTCCAACAGAATTTTACATAGACAAGAGTGTGCTTAAGGTTTTTCCCACTTATTGAGGTAAGAATTTCATCCTAGCTTCGTCTATGAATTGAAATAAATGTTTTAGTATGTTTGCTATAAAGAACTCGCGGGACGGTGATCGGAAGCCGTGAGTTCAAGTCATAGTAATTGTATAAATAGGTTATGTGTTGTTTTCTTATGTTCTGGAGATTGGTGGGGGGTTTGCTAGCTCGTGTAGAGCTTGTTTGTCGTTAAAAGGAGGTCGGTGTGGAGTACACCATTGTATATAGCTTCGGAGCTCGTCGCTCCTTGATTGCTTAACGATAATGTTGGCAATACGTGGTATTTGGTTGTTCTAGTTGTTGTTGTTGATACATGAAGTCGGAGGAAGTTAAGGTTATAGGGGAGATGCTGCCCAAATTTATATAAATGAGTTGCTAGCGTGAAGATTCGACTAAGTCCCCGAAGGGTATTAACCATATGCCTTGTTGATTACGTAGATTAAACTTCATTATGTGCCGCTTTTGGGAAGTATTGTATCTTAAGGAGATTGAGGTATGTAAAGCTATCCTTTTTTTCTTTTTGGCATGATCTACGTGAGACAAACAGACGACGAATGTATAAACTCCAAAGAAGCTCCTATTCTTAGAGACACTAGGATGGCTAATGTTCTTGATTTCCAGAAGCTATTTCATTATGTCTTGATACGTGTCTATGATTCCAGAAGTTCTATTTGATATAATCCGTAGTGACATTCGAGGGGTACTTGACATGACTGTTATCTTTGATAATCAAGTGTTAGTTCATTCTACTTATTCTATTGAGTCTCAGATGATAATTTAGTTTGCTTATGGTTGCTCACTAATCTGCTCATGCATGCTGTTAATATATCTTTCACTCCAGTCCGGGGCGGGTATGTTTTCGTGCACGGTTTTATCGCATTGCTCACCGAGTCCCTCATTAGAGGGCGGGTACGGTATATATATATATATATGATAATATGATGATGTGATGATGGCACCGAGTCCCATGATGGGCCGGGTATGATATACATGTATACGACTTTATTCACCGAGTTCATAATGGGGCGGGTATGGTATATGATATAGCTATGCATGATTTTCATTTCATAAGGCACGAAGTACACGGGTATCTTGATTGTCATACTTGTCTCTGTAATCTTTTATTCGGTATGATCTTTTATTGTATTTCATGCTTATATATACTCGGACATATCTCGCACTCGACCCCTTTTCTGGGTTTCGTACACGCCCGGGCAGTACGGATACTTGATTTGGTGATCCTCCGGCCCAGACTTCTACTCGAGTGTTTGGAGAGCTCCATTTTTCCGAGCCTAGCTTTTTTGGTACGGATCTTTTGTAGACTTATGCATATCCGGGCACGGCGGGGCCCCGTCCGTCATATTTCACTTTGATACTCTTGGGGTCCGAGACATATGTGGGTTGTATATAGGTTATGGTCGGTTGTGTTTATGGTTCGTGCTTTTGGATATTCCCCGTATGTAGTGGCGACCTTGTCCGGTTTGCGTATTGTGTTATGCTTTGGTTACACACCAGGACTCTCGCAGACAAGTTTATGATATGTGACGTTATGAATCTTTAGTTGCTTTTACAAGTTTTCATTCGTCTTTAGTTCCGATTGACTATATTCTAACGGGTTCGTATACGAGTGTCCGGTTCGGGCGTGCACGTAGGCCCGTAGGGTTGGGTCGTGACACGCGGCACGGGGCGGGACACGTTATGTATACATGATATATATATATGTCCGACATGCATGATCCTATATTACCGAGTCCCTTAATAAAGGGCCGGACACGTTATGTGCATACTTGGTATAAGATGATGTTATGTATGATTTCATCTACCGAGTCCCTTATCAAAAGGCCGGGACACGACACGCTATGCACACATGACATTACATAATTCGTTATGCATTACTTATTTTTGGCATTATGTCTCCGAGGTCTCGGATGATTTATAAACGCTTTGTATTTCGGATTCGGCTATAGCTCGGCTCATATATTTCGGTACTCGAGTCCACGATTATGATTATGCTTCTTACTAATCCGCTTTACATACTCGGTACGTTTCCGTGCGACCCCTCTCGTTCTTCGGGGGGCGTGTTACATGCCCACGGGTACGGACGCACCGCGAGATACGCCACCCTTAGGATACCGGTTCACACGGGAGAGTGCTCATTTGACCCTAGAGCCGATATTTTTGGTATATGTCTTCTCGTTGTTCGTTTGCTTTGTACATATGCTTATTGGGCACGGCGGGCCCCCGTCCCGTCTTTTGATTCCCGATCCGTATGTTAGAGCCCGTAGACATAAAGAGCGGGTTATGGTCCGTCTTGGTAGTTTGTGTATGTATTATGTGTTGTTTCGGGGCGGTTATCCACCGTGGCCCGCTTGCGCTCGCCTTTTTATGTGTATATAAATATGTTGGCCCCGTGTGGCCTTTGCTGGTATTTTCGAATGCGAGGTTAATTTTTGGTTAGTAAGAAAAACGATGTGAGGGAAACTCCGCAAATTTTTTTCTAAGTGTTTGAGTTACTACTTTTGGGCTTTTGATGCGTACGGGTGCCCAGGTCGGGCACTAGTCACGACCTACGGGGCTGGGTCGTGACAGAGATTGTATGATGTATGATAAGTATGTTTTTCATAGGCGGACCCGACTCGGGTCAACACCCGTCCGTGGGCCCCGCGACTCTTCTTTTTGTAATTCTGAAGACTTTTGACAAAATATGATATGACTTATATCCCAATTTTAAGTATGGTCATTTTACTTATCATTTGAGTCAATGATAATGATTTTTTTTGATATGTTTTCCCCAAATCCGTTCGTGCATTCCGTTTTAAACTTTAGTCCCCGGGGGGGTTCGTTAGGGGCCCATGATATCCCGGGAGGGGGTTTAGGTTACCACTCCTGGGGGCCCGGTTTCCATATTTGGGGTTTCCCGGGGTTTGGGGTTTTGGGGGTATGTATGGACGGGGGTACTTTGGGGAAATTTCGGTGGGCGCCCCGACGGGCGGTGGGCCATATTTTCGGCCTTGGGATTCGTATTTTTGAAACATTTTTTTATATTGGAAATGCAATTTTCTCCTGTTCGAAGTCGTTGATACACATTTTTCGCTTTTCTACTCCTATTTATCGAC